>NW_011628119.1:19190-23255 GCF_000512975.1 Sesamum indicum | reverse complement strand
AAAATTGGAGATTACTTATCGGTGAAATTAAAAAATTAGATAAATGTTTTGGTTAAATATAAATTAATATTGCTTATTGAAAAAATAAAATATTAATTGAATATATTCGTTGTATTATATAATTCATTGTAGATAAAAAAAATCTATGGTAAATTACTAAATTGAAATTGATATTATTTAATTAAATAAATAAAAAATTAAAATCATACGAAATGGGGTGGGCTTGCAGGACGGGTTTGGCGGGGTTGGGCTTTTAAGGGGATGGGGTGGGGTCGAGGTTTTTCCAGGTGATGCAGGGTACGGGTTCGGGGTTTACGAAAAGGGGAAGGTCCGGGTCCAGGCAATGGCAAACCCGCACCAGACTCACCCCATTGCCATCACTACTCAGAAGTGATCTCAAAGAGCTTGTCTGTAAGTTTAGGTCCAAAAGCAGTGGGAAAAATGAATAACTAACTAACAACCTAACTAACCCCAACCAACTTGAACACCTGTCAAAATTAACAGCTGGACATAAAAAATATATATGCATGAGAAATGTATTTTTCAAATATAAAAAACATGTTGTATGGATAACGCGTCTTCATCTTTCTTCAGCATGAATCCTGGAGATGCTATATTGTAGTTGCACTTTCATGGCCATCACCATTATTTCGAACATCCTCCCCAGAAGTTGGACGTCGATCACCGGAGATCAAACCCTACTTGCACAGCAAAGAATCGAAGGTAGCTCCCAAAAGAATATTGGTAAACCTGTAAGCAAGTTGTTTGCAACATCGAACAAAAAGAGCAAGGAAGCCCTTCTTTGTAACAATCACGGACAATGTGACCATCAATATCCAATTGCTTGGTTCGTTCATCAGACACCTTGTTGGCCGTGATATGTAAGGCGGTCGGATTATCGCAATGCAAAGGAATGAGCGTAGGACAACAGTCCCAAAATCACAAAGGATATAGGAGATCCACTTGAATTCGCAAATAGTAGGCCCCATGCTATGATATTCGGCCTCAGCAGAGGATCGAGAAACTGTACACTACTTCTTCATTTTCCAGGAAACAAGGGCATCTCCAAGAAAAATACAAAATATAGTCAGTGAACGGTGCAAATCCACACAAGAACGCTAATTCGCAATACAGTAGGTTACAAGATAGGAAGGAAAGAGAAGGTCTTTAGTAGGAGACCCTTTCAAATAGCAAACCACATGCAGCACCGCATGCCAGTGATCCTCACATGAATTTTGGAGGAATTGGCTAAGTTGTTGAATGCCATGTGAAATATCAGGGCACGTGAAGCTGAAATAGAGCAAACGCCTCACTAAACGAGGATAAGGTTTAAGACCATTCAAATAAGAATCAGTATGAGAATGTTATTTCATGCCCTGCGGCAAAGGAGTAGTGGCGGAAAGTGCCTGCTGAATCCCACAATCAGTAATAATATCCAAGATATACTTGGACAGCGTAATGCAGGTGCTATGAGCAGATCCCACAATTTGGAGCCCAAGCAAATTCCTAAATCCTAGATAGTAAAAATATCATCAATTCTTCTGTAGGGACCATAACGAGAAAGTCATCGACATAGACCAAAAGACCAATGCAATCATCAGTCGACACGTTTGATGAAAAGACAATAGTCGTGGGTAGAAGGATGAAAACCAAACAAAGCAGTTGGTTGGAGGATTCTCAATTTCATTTATCCGAATCATACTTTCAAACCATATAATGAGCGTTTTAGGCGGCAAACATGGCCTGGATCAACAACATAACCTTTAAGTGGAGTCATATAAATTTCTTCTTGCAAATGACCGTGAAGAAAGTCGTTATTTGTATCAATCTGGTGCATGGGCCATCGAAAGTCTATAACAACAGCCAAGCGAAGCGCACCGTAACAACTTTAGCAATTGGTCAGAAGCTCTTAGTGTAATCAATCTTGGTGTAGTCGTTGGCCACTAGTCGGGCTTTGTACGATCAACAGAATAATCATATTTCCATTTCAATTTAAAACCCACTTACAACTAATCGTCTTCTTCCCTTTAGGCAATGGACCAACGTCCATGACATTGTTCTCAAAGGCTATAAGCTTTTGGTTCATAGCATTCACCCATGGGGTACTAGTAGAAGCCAACTTTCAAGTCCATGGTTCCTACAAAATAGATAATGATGCCATAAATTTCAAGGATGTAGGGGTAAAGTTTCCTACAAAATAGATAATGATGCCATAAATTTCAAGGATGTAGGGGTAAAGTTTCTGAGAGTTGGTGTAGAGGTACGATCATCTATATGACATACAAAGTCATTAAGTGAAGATAGTTGCTGATGGTCCCTCTATGACCGTCTAGGTTGTGTGTAAGGAACAGTAGTAGAATCAGAATGGGAAGAAGGTAGGAGAGATGGTTTGGGTAGGGATAAATTTGTCGGAGGTATGGGGTCAACAGCATTTGCGGCAAGTGGAATCTTTGACAATGGACATTGTGCAGGAGTAGGATTAACATGAGCAAAAGGAAACATATATTCATGGAATTTAACATCGCGAGACACAAATGTGTGGTAAGATTCGAGATCATAGACTTTATATGCTTTCTCACCAGGGGGTAACCCAGGAAGATACATTTAGAGGCAAGCCTATCAAATTTGGATTTATTGACAAGTAATGACAACATAAAGACAACTAAATGTTTTAAGGTGTTCATACGAGGTTGGCTTGTTGTATTGAATGTGAAATGGTGTTTTACAATTAAGAAGACGAGAGTAGAACTTATTTATGAGATAAGTAGTTGAAAGAATGGCATCACCCACAAATTTCCTAGGAAGTAAAACCTGAAACATCATACCTCTAGAAGATGCCTATGCTTACAGTCCACTACTCCATTTTGTTGTGGTATATACGTGAAACTCTTTTGATGAATGATCCCAGGGATATGAAAGAATTTTGACATTGCTCGTTGAGAAATTCCAGCCATTATCTGATCTCACACACTTTAGTCTCTTGTCAAATTGTGTCTGAACAAGATGCAAAATTTTTGTAAGATATAGAGTCTCGTGTCTTATTAGAAATGTACAAGTTGCTCTACTAAAATCATCAACACAAATGTGTGGTAAGATTCGAGATCATAGACTTTATATGCTTTCTGACCAGGGGGTAACCCAAGAAGACACATTTAGAGGCAAGCCGATAAATTTGGATTTATTGACAACAAAATAAAGACAACTAAATGTTTTAAGGTGTTCACACGAGGTTGGCTTGTTGTATTGAATGTGAAATGGTGTTTTACAATTAAGAAGACGAGAGTAGAACTTATTTATGAGATAAGTAGTTGAAAGAATGGCATCACCCACAAATTTCCTAGGAAGTAAAACCTGAAACATCATACCTCTAGAAGATGCCTATGCTTACAGTCCACTACTCCATTTTGTTGTGGTGTGTACGTGAAACTCTTTTGATGAATGATCCCAGGGATATGAAAGAATTTTGACATTGCTCGTTGAGAAATTCCAGCCATTATCTGATCTCACACACTTTAGTCTCTTGTCAAATTGTGTCTGAACAAGATGCAAAATTTTTGTAGGATATAGAGTCTCGTGTCTTATTAGAAATGTACAAGTTGCTCTACTAAAATCATCAACAATAGTGAGAATAATGATAGGATCGCATTTTGTGCTTATTTCATATAATATTTTAGCCTATTTTGTGACCAAATGCTCCTAATTAAATATTATTTTGCAGCATTAGGACAAAAGAAATGGAAATAGAATCGCATTTTGTACTTATTTCATATAATATTTTAGCCTATTTTGTGATCAAATACTCCTAATTAAATATTATTTTGCAGTATTAGGACAAAAGAATTGGAAAATGAAGAAAAGCACCAAAATGGAAATTCAAACAAGACTCAAACTCAAATTCTGGCAAGAGTTTGGAACTACTTGGACTACCTCTGATGAAGGAAAAGTTTAACTAGGATTATAATTTTATCTCTATAAGTCTTTTAGTTCAACTAGGAATCTACTTTTAATCCTAGTAGAACTAGGTATCTAGCTATTATAAATAGGTGATGTAATTCACTTTAAGAG
>NW_011628119.1:0-12082 GCF_000512975.1 Sesamum indicum | reverse complement strand
TTCTTCAACTCGCCGATCATTCCGTAGTTTACCCCAAAGGAGTTCTTGAGGATGTTCTTGTGCAAGTTAATGAATTGGTTTTTACTGCTGACTTTTATGTGCTTGATATGAAGGGGGATATTTCTCCCAACTCTACATCCATCTTACTAGGAAGACCATTCCTTAAAACCTCAAAAACCAAAATTGATGTTGATGCTGGAATTCTCTCTATGGAATTTGATAATGAGGTTATGAGCTTTAGAATTGGTGGTGCCATGGAATATTCTAATGATGCGCATTCTATATTTTTCGTTGATTTTATTGATCCTTTGGTGCAAAAAAATGCTGTGTTCGATGGTGGAGGAGCATTTAAGACAACAATTACCAAAAGCCCCACCTCGAGTCCAAGAACTTACAAGAACAAGTCTTTCATGACAAAATAAGTTCAAGGAAGAAGCCATCCATGGACCGCCAAGTTCTCCTAAATCCACACCATCACTGGGTGCATTACATAGAAGAAGTGGATTTAGAGTGTCCAACTCATTTGAGTTAAGGCACAACAACGTCTAGCCAAAGACGCTAAAGAAAGGCGCTTCTTGGGAGGCAACCCATGTCCTCTTTTTCTCAATTTTTTTTTTCTTTTTCTTTTTTTTTTCCCTAACTTCTTGTGAATAATGTGATACCATTAAAATCGATTTTTGCAGGTCAAAAGGTATGAGCATCCACAAGGGACTCTCCCTCTCATTTAAGGTCTCACAATTCTCGAGCTCCCGCAGTTCCACCACCTACCCTCGAATCACTAAGGGACGCTCTCTTTCTCCCTTTCTCTTATTTTATCGTCCTAGATATGCATGCTTACCACATTGGGGACAATGTGGAATTAAGTGGGGGGAAGGTGTTTTGATTGTTTTGATAGAAAATGAGTCTTGGTGGATTAATTATTTTGATTGATGCTTGCTACCCCTTCCATATTTGTTGAAGCAAATATTATTTTATCTTGTTCTCACACTAGCTTTATGATCAAAGACTTAGGCTAATCAAGTAATAATTTGGTAATGTGTGATAAGGATGTGATCTAATGACTCCTGACAACTTACGGTTAAGAACTTATTTTTGCAAATGGTGATTTAATTTGAAAATTGAATGTGAAAAATTGGTGGACATAACCTACCTAGAGAGGAATTTTGAGCCTATACACTCATAAAAATCTACAATTTTTCTTTTCTCGAGAGATAATGCTTCATGATTTTGTCTTCCTAGAACTTGGTTTGAACCATATCGAGGCCACATCTTTATGCATACACTTTAAAATGATAAAGGCACTAGGATAAAAACCCCTTTAGCTTAAAAACACCACCTACATACAACTCCCCTCAGTAAGCCCATTTGAGCCTTATACGCCATAATTCCTTGTTATGCAACCCCAAGTATAAACAAACTCTACCGTCTTTTTATTATCCTTATTTGGCCCTTCCAAGGACTAGTAGAGCGTCAAGGAAACAAAGATGTGTTCTAAGTATATGTTTTGACATTAAGTGGGAGCTAACATGTCACATGAAAATCTTGTTCTATGCCTTAATTAAAAAAACAAAAAGAGAAAATGCCTTAAAAAAAAGAGAAAAATAAAAAAAAAGGAAGGCAAGAAAAAAAAAGAGAAAAAGAAAAAAAAAGGAAGGCAAGAAGAAAAAAATATATTTTCTCTCTTTGAAAGTAAGGCATAGCTGAAGTCGAGGAAAGTGGGACATGAAAGAGCATGAGATAAATCAATTTTGAAAAGCTTGGATTCCTACATCTATTACTTGGTGCTCTAATTTAGTTCCATGGATTTTCACCTCATATTTCCTTATTCTTCCTACCCCCAAATCAAAGCCCCATTACAACCAAAATATAAGACCTCTTGATTCAAGTGTGTGCACATTTATAAGTGGTTGAGATTTTGGTGTATAATCAAGCCTATGGTGAAGCATTTTCATATCAAGGCATTTGAGCGAAACACTCAACCAAAAACACTTGCGAGATTGGGAGATATGAGAGCATAGTCCACTTGTTTTCCATGCTTAGTTTTCATGAAGATCATCTTGTGAAAACTTGTTTGAAGTTTGTTGAATTGTCTTTTATCATATGATGTACCATTCTTTGAATATTTAACTAGATTTTTGCTTGTTACTTTCGTCTACGATCCATAAAGTTTGGAATGAACTTCTTCAACTATTTTATCTCTATTTCTTTGCATCGAGGACGAGCAAAGGGTTAAGTGGGGGGATATTTGATAGGATCGCATTTTGTGCTTATTTCATATAATATTTTAGCCTATTTTGTGACCAAATGCTCCAAATTAAATAATATTTTGCAGCATTAGGACAAAAGAAATGAAAAATGAAGAAAAGCACCAAAATGGAAATTCAAACAAGACTCAAACTCAATTTTTGGCAAGAGTTTGGAGCTGCTTGGACTACCTCTGATGACGGAAGAGTTTAACTAGGATTATAATTTTATCTCTATAAGTCTTTTAGTTCAACTAGAAATCTACTTCTAATCCTAGTAGAACTAGGTATCTAGCTATTATAAATAGGTGATATAATTCACTTTGAGAGACAACTTTTGAACTCTTTTATTTCTCTACGCTTTTATAATATTTTCCTATTTTGCTTTTCATGCGTTCTTCCATTAGCATGTCTAGCTAGTCCTCTCATTCGGGTTGAAGACTTGGTGAACGCTTAAATCCAACGAGTTGTGAGATCTAATTTATGCTTTCTACTTTTATTCATATTGGTATTTGAATTGTTCTCTATGCTTTTATTACAAATGATCTGATTTATTGTCAAGAATATTTGCCTAGCCAATTGAACTTGCAAATCCGTAATTATTTGTTTAATTCAATAACTAGTGGTAACATAGCATAATTGATTATGTAGAAGTTTTCGATTATATTGTGGGGATTGCACAATCTAATTTAAATAAATCCTCGTAGGAATTTATGGGTTAGAATTGGGCCTTTCTAATTCTTAATGTTGTTGGTAAATTAAATCTTGAGAACGTTCCCAAGGTTATTTACTGATTAGGGATTTAGTCAACGGACGTTCCTTGGCTATCCACAAGGTAAGGAAATGTGAGGTTGTTAGGTCGTACCAATGGCCATAACCAATTCATCTATCATGAATAATTGTTATCTTTGCATCTATGATCAACCGTGGAATTAAGCGTGGTCCTGTCTTTGACTGGAATACTCTTCTCTTATATTTATCTCTACTAATTTTATTGGCTTTTTAGTTTTATTCTTCTTCACAATCAAAACTCCCCCTAATTATTTTCCTTTTTGAAGGAATTAATTTAAAACCAATCTCTGTGGATCGACCCTACTCAAACATCTACAAAAGTGTTCGTAGGAATTATTTTTGGTGGATTCGACACCCATCAAATAAATTGACACCCAGAGAATGTGTGTTGCTATAAGGTCCCAAATATCGACATGGATAAGATCAAAGATGAAGTTGGAGCGAATGTTGCTGGAATGAAATGGTAATCTATGAAGTTTAGCTAAGGGACAGATATTATATATGACATTTTAAGAAGCAGAGACCAGGGAAGTAGAAGAAATATGCATCATTGAGTTCTTGGACAAATGGCATTGTCCGTTATACCAAACGTCATTATTACATGATATTGCCTAAGATAGGCTAGAGTTACAACTAAAATGAACTAATGAAAGTTTATTAGTTTATTTCCATCACAAGCGGTAGAATCCAACACATGCGCATCTAGGAGTTGGTGCCAAGCAGGCCAACTTATCCCACAATTTCTTTCATTGGTATAGTAATTTGTCACTGACTTATTTCCTTGCACGATGAATCTGATCTCACGTTGTAACTGATAGATTAATGGACCATTGCTCTCACCATATCGAGCTTCTAATTCCATCCACAAATCCCTTGTTGAACTCATATACATGAATGCCTCAACTATATCCTTTGAAATAGAATTTAGGATCCAAGTTTTCAACATGGAATGAATACGATTTCATTTCTTAAACTCCTCTGAAACTTCGGCAGGTCGGACCAAGCTTCCATATATATAAATTCTAGCTTCATTTTCGCAGCAAGAGTTGCTATCTAGGTAGGATGGTCGGATGAATAAAGCTGTAAGTGTTAGAATATGTGACCTGAAAGCCAATTAGATTAGCATACTTGTAATCTATTCTGCCGATAACTCAATTTTATATAATATTATTCAGTGAATAAAATGAGTATTAGCTATTAGCATTTCATTTGTTGTGCTCATTACACATTTATTTGCATTTCTTTCAAATATCACAACAAAGCCCACAAACCACTTTAACAACCGTAAAACAGTTGGACTGCGCATTGAATGGCGGTCATGAAACTAACTGTCTAGGGTTGGGTCTAAAATGTTCCAAGTTGAGGACGTCTAGAATGGGCATCGAGTGTTCTATGAAGACTTGCACTAAGAGTCACATTCATTTGATGAATGTCGTGTTTCATCGGCGACATACGTGGGACATCTATGCAATCTTAATTGGTCGATTGGCTAGGTTGAATCGACTGAACTGACTCGCGGGGATGATCATATAGAAGCTTAGAGGCTTGGTCGATATGACTCAAATCCCCGGCTTTGATAGTATAGGAGTAGTCCTCAGACTTGAGGAATTACGTAGTCACGTGAATGCGATGACTGTATCTTGGATTTGTGTGAGAGGTGATCGTCCTAAACATGGTCATCAGAAGCCTTGTCCAGTACAGTCAAAGCATGTAGCGAGAACGGTAAGTTCGAAGAAGAGGATTCATTCCCTGTCAAAACGTGACAGAGGTATCTCCTATGCACTTGGAGATGCGTTTACGCTCTATAAAATTATGGCCATTAATTGATCGAATAGGAAACAAAGGTTTCTATATTGATCAATTTGGCGTAATGCGATCTCAAGTATTAAGCATAGACGCCTAGTCCAGGATGGGAACCGACACCCAATTCCATGCCCTAAGACTAAGGCCGACAAACGGTAGAAGAAGGACCATACCCGTATAGACTCGAGAGTCTAAAAGTTCGTATGGATATTCGCCTAGTCTCTAGTGTCATAGACCGTTGCTAGACGGTCACCCATGGTGATGGGATTTCTTGATCAAAGGTTGATCGAGAATTACTAATTAAATTAGATTTAATTAATAATAGTGTTTAACACCAGGCCAAGTCTAGCTGAAAGGTGAACCTAAAGAGTCACACACAAATCATGGAGAAGGAACGACGAATTAATTAGAAATTAATTCCATAAGTAATTGAATAATTATTAATGAGAGGGGTCCATTGGATGGAGGAGCCCAAGAATAAATTAATATGATTAATTTATATTGGGCTTGCCCTTATTATTTAATAAGTTAGACTTATTAATTAATAAAAGCTTATTGGACTCATATATTTAATTGGATTAAATATATGATGAAATTAATTAAGTTGGCTTTAATTAAATTAGATTTAATTAAAATTATTGGGCTTTGTATTTTATTTAATAAAATTGGCCAATGCGAAGCCCATAACTAGGTTGGTGGAAAATCTTAAAAAAGGAAATTATTGACTAACAAATTCACTTTTGGAAAGTGCCATGTTAATCATCCTTTGTTTGAAAGAAAGAATTTTATTACCTTATGGATGATAGGATAAACCTAGACACATTCTAATACATCCACTCGGCCGCCCCTCTCCAATACACACTTGTTTTTTTTTTTTCAATTTCTTTTCTAGCAAATTGAGTTGAGGGATCTCAATTCTGGTGTGGTATGGACGTAACTTTAGAGGGCCTCTACATTGAAGCCTTGCGTGAACAAACCAAATGAAGGAGATTCGAAGTAAATCAAATCAAAGAGATAACTTTTGATTTATGATTTATGTACCTCTCATTTTTTTTTCTTTTACCATTAGCCCCATTTAACTTTATTATTTCTTTTCTAGTGGATGTAACTTTAGAGTATGGACGTAACTTTAGAGGGCCTCTACATTTGAACAAACCAAATGAAGGGGATTCGAAGTAAATCAAATCAAAGAGATAACTTTTGATTTATGATTTATATACCTCTCAATTTTTTTTCTTTTACCATTGGCCCCATTTAACTTTATTGGCATTGTGATAAACTATATCAATCCTCGGAAACTCCAAGGGTACACCCCTTAGAATTATGGTTTTGTTATGTTTCGTTTTTATTTATGAATTTTCGCATTACCGCTTCCGCTTGCACATTCTTGGGCTGATCCACTCACATTTTTCGGCGTTTTCAGTAAGAGTCATATCTACCGTTGTTTGGTTTACAATTGCACTTTGATTCACCGGAGCAGTCTGAGTCTCCACAATATTCCCTTCCATTGCCTCTGAACCTCTAGATGCCTTTGAGGAATATAATCGAACATGGTTTGTACATTGATGAGAGAGGTATGCAGAGACCTTCAAAAGAAGAGCGAGGAAAAAGGAATAATCAACTAACAACCTAACTAACCCCAACTCAAGATGCACAATAGGCCAGGCTTTGCTAACCCAACCCAAGACCAGATTGAACCAATTAAAAAAGGGGTTGGTTTGGCCTATGCCTGATTCAGACCATGCTGGTCCTTAGCCGATCCCAGGAATCAATACTTGGGACCAGCCCAACCCAGTGGCTCGAGGGCTTGTTGGGCCTTTTTTTAAAAAGATTATATATTCTTAACTATTATTTTTCTATATATAAATTTTATGTGATGAAATAAATATAAGATAATTATAAATTTAAGTAATTCTGTACAAGAACACTTCAATATCATAAAAAAATAAAACAAACACATGCGTACCTAATGCGGGATTGGTTTCGGCTTGGTTCGGGCATCAACCAGGCCGGTCCATCGATTGAAGTTGGGTTTAAAAATAGACACAATTGGGGCACACTTAGAGCTCCTAGACTGCCCTAAGACCGGCCACGAATAGTAGCGGGCCGGTCCTAGGGTGGACTTTCTCAGGCTAGTTCATGTCAGTCTTGTACTGACCCATCCCACTATGAGCCCGGATTCCAGAGATGCTGGACAGCCGCTGCACTTTCATGGCCATCACCATTATTTCCAACGAAACAGGATACAACTATACATGCCAAGCTATTACTTCTTTCTTTTTCTCCTTTTGATTACAATGAGAACGTAAATGAGTTTATAGAGTGTTTTGTTTTGGATTGTTAGTCGAAATAGAAGCTATGATTTCACAGTAATTAGTTGAATGCTGCTAAATTTATGGGTTGTACAAATTTAGTTGTTCAATCCAATCTAAGATAGATATTTGGTGGTTCGACATGCTCAAAGAACTAGGAGATGTTGTTTTTCTATAGATTCTATTTTCCATTTTTTCAAACTAACAGGGTAATACGAATGATTAATGAAGAATGATGTAGTTTGATGTTCTATTTTTTGCAGTGGGAGCAATATTTTCTAAAATATGATGCACCTGTTGAAATGCTAACTTTGATTGAACAACTTGAATCTGTTAAAATATGATTAAGCAGTAAATTGTATAAAATTGGTCAACTTCTTCTATATATAACACAAAAGAGAAATAATGTTAATAGAGAGAGTAATAAAATTATCATAATACAATAATAAAGTGAGGACATCACCTTTATCATATTAATAACATGAAATTAATAAATAATTTTAAGATTTTAAATAATACAGAGTACAACCAAGAGCCACCAAATTCCATTAAATTGAAAACAACTCAACAAGATATTATAGTAACCACCCGCCCATCCACTTAATTACAAACCCTTACTCCACCATATCCCAATTGCACCACAAATCTCTTCCTATTCAGCTTTTCATTCATATGGGAACCTCCTACAAGCTGTCATTTATCGTGTTCTCTGTACCTAACCCGTTTAATGGCACCACCTGTAAAATTAGCGGCGAAAGGTACATAGAACCACAATGCTGCCGTGAAAGATTTGCAGCTGGGATTTATCCATCCAACAACTTATAGATCAGCAATTTTTCAGTAAAAGTGATAGATTCAAAGTTAAAATCTCCATTTACCGCTCACGGAGAAGTGATCGGCATTAACTCATTCCCCTCTCATCACTAAGCCTTTGTCCACTTTAATGAAATCAAGGGCGCAAAGATGGTGAGGCAGGGCCTGCAAGGCTACATTCTTCACAAGAAGCCTCTAATTATTAACTTCGTAAACAGGTTGGTGATTATTATTTTTTTTATTTCATGATTTCTCTATTGTTTTTTGTTAGTGTAAATACTATTTTTAAAGGCTTAAATATATTATTTGTTCTGTAATTTCGCTGCATTCCATGTCTGAAATGACATATAAACTTCTGTAAGAGGAATGTCGCAAATCAAATTAGCTTTTTAAGCATAAATATCAAAAAACACAAACAAAATATCTATAAATATTTGTAGACTAAGCCGAATATTTAGTTATCAAGCAATTCAGGATTAAGATCTTGTTACCTTTAGGTAATAAGGTTGATTAATTGCATCATTTTGATTTGAATATTATAAAGGCTCTATTGAATTTTTTTGTCCTATAATAAGAGATATTTGACATTTTGGAGCTTCAAAAAGTGAAAGTTATAATTTGATCTATTATTTTAGTAAATTTGCTATTGCTAACACATTTTGAAAGAAATTTTCAAATTTGACCGAAATTAGCACGGGCATAAATTTGAGGATATTGATTGACTGAATGTTTACAAGTTAGTCATAAATTCGAAATTTGACATGATGTTGGCTATAATATGAGATTTTAGGAGGAATTTTCATGGACAAGTTGCATCAAATCAATAAAACAATGAAGAATATTTAAGCAGTAAATTGTAAAAATTTGGGTGACTCCTGCAATATATAACAAAAAAGAGTAACAATGATAATAGAAAGAGTAATAAAATTATCATAATACAATCATAAAAGTGAAGACATAAACTTTATCATATCAATAACATGGAATTAATAAATCATTTTTAAGATTTCGAAGCTTGATGTTATAAAATATAATGATACGAAACAAAAATAAAGACTAAGCAATGCAAAAATGAAAGCATTAACTTTAGAGTTAAGAAATTTCAAGATAAAATTGCTTGAAAAATCAACAAATTAAAATTAGAAACACAAGAATGTTTATGAAAAATAATATATAGGTCCAATTTAGAATTTTAATTTAATTTTGGGTGAACAACAGAGTAAACCAAGAGCCACCAAATGCCATTAAATTCAGATAAATGTAACAAAAGATTGCAGTAACCAACCCCCTTACACTTCAGAACCTCACACCACCACATCCCCATTGCACATAAATTTATTTCTATTCAACTATTCATTCTCATCAAAACCTCCAATGACCCATCATTTATCTTGTTCTCTGTACTTGACCTGTTTAATGGCACCACCTGTAAAATCAGCGGTGGAAGACACAGAATACCATGATGCGGCTGTCAAAGATTTGCAGCGGGAGATTCATCCATCCAACAACCTGTGGATCGGCAATTTGTCACAAACGTGACAAATTTTGAGTTAAAATCTTTATTTGCCGCTCATAAAGAAGAGATCAGCATTAACTCATTCCCCTTTAATCACTATAACTTTGTCCACGTTAAAGAAATCAAAGGCATGAGTTGGCGAGCCAGGGTATGCAAGGCTACATTCTTCACAAGAAGCCTCTAATGGTTAACTTCGCTAAGCAGGTAGGTAATTTCTTGATTATTTTATTTTTTGATTTCTCTACTTTTTTTTTTTTTTTATTAGTGTTCATACAGCTTTTGAAGGCTATTTTTTGTCCAACAATTTTGCTACTTTCCATGTTTGAATGGCTCATAGACTTCTTTAAAAAGAATGTCGCATATCAAATGAGATTATTAAGCACTAATATCAAAAAACATACACAAAAATGTTTAAAAATATTTGTGGACTAAGTTGAATGTATAGTTATAAAAAAATTTGATAATAAGATCGTGTTGTTACGTTTAGATATTAAGGTTGATTAATGGCATCATTTTGATTTGAACATTATAAAGGCTTTATTGAAATATTTTGTCCTATAATAAGAGGTATTTGTCGTTATTGAACCTTCAAAAAGTGAAACTTACAATTTGATATATTTTCTTAGTGAATTTTTATATTTACTAACACAGTTTGATAAATTTTTTTGAATTTGTTAGAAATTGGCAAGTGCAAGTCATGTGCTGGTGTGAATTTGAGGATATCGTTGACCAAAAGTTAGGACGTTAATCAGGAATTCGAAATTTGATATGATGTTGACTATATTAAGAGATTTTAGGAGGATTTTTTAGGGGCAAATTGCATAAAATCAATAAAACAATGAAGAATTTTAAGCAGTAAATTTTTGTAGAAAAATGGTCGACTTCTGCAATATATAACCAAAAATAGTACTAATAATAATAGAAAGAGTAATAAAATTATCATAAGACAATCATAAATTGAGGACATAAACTTTATCATGTCATTAGCATGGTTTGTTTTTATAAAATATAGTGATAAGAAAAAAATTGAATACTAAATAATGTAAATATGAAAGAATTAACTTTGGTATCAAAAGAAATTACAAGACAAATTTGCATGAAAAATCAATAAATTTAGATTAGAAACACAACAATGTTTCTAATAAGTAACATATAGGACAAATTTAGAATTTTAATTTAATTCACAGTGAAAGTTATAATATTTTTAAATATTTACAAAACCTCACTCCACCACCTCCCCATTACACACTAATCGCTTTTTATTTCGCTTTTCAGTCACATCGGAACCTCCGACAACCTATCATTTATCTTGTTCTCTGTACATGACCCATTTAATGGAATCACGTATAAAATCAATGGCTGGAGCTACACAGAACCATGATGCACCGTCAAATATTCTCAGAGGGTGATTCATCCATCCAACAACTTGTGGACCGGCATTTTGTCACCAAAAGTGACAGATTGTGAGTTTAAATCTCTGTTTGTCGCGTAGGGAGAAGTGATTTTCCAACTAATTTTTAAATATTTGGAAAAATATGTCATAGAATCATGAAATTTGTAAAATTAATGGGCCAAATCACAAATTCTAATTTAGGACGAAAGTCACCATATTTTTAAATAATCCATAGTATAGTTGGAGGGCACCATACTAAATTAAATTCAAATAAATTCAAATTACAGTATCCAACGCGCCAATACAACCATCCACACTCGTGCCATCACCATCCTTCTGCCGGTACGTACACAAAATCTCTTTATAAGAAAATAATCTAAATTTTTGGTACAATTATTAGCATTAAATTTCATCCTTTATTTATACATATAGAAATTTTAATACATCAATAGCATGGAATTAATAAATAATTTTAAAATTTCAAAGTATAAAATACAATGAAAAGAATAAAAAATGAACACTAAGTAATGCAAAAATGAAAGCATTAACTTTAGTGTCTAAAGAAATCCCAAGATAAAATTGCTTGACAAATCAATAAATAAAGATTAATTGCACATGAATGCACGCAACCTGCTGTAAGTAATATTGCTAATGAACAAATTATTCTTTATAAAAAAATAGCAAAATACTTCACTATATTTTTTGAAATGAAGTAATTTACCTTTTCAGAAAGGAACGTAAAAATTGCTCTATTTAAAAAAAACATAGGAAGGTAATTTGATTTTTTTTCTCTTAAGGGATAATTTGATCAACTACAATATCACATGAGGTAAATTGCATGAAACTCTATAATATAAAGCTAGACTGATATTTCTTAGTGTTTATAGAGAACAAGTCTAATAAATATCATTAAGTAGTAGGACCAATTTAGAAATTTCATTTAATTTCAGAGTGAAAGTTATAATATTTTCAAATAATACATAGTATAACTAGGAGCCACCAAATGCCATTAAATTAAGACAAATTCAACAAAATACTACAATAACCACAACACCCATATACATACTACAAATACCACAGCCCGATCGCACACAAATCTCTTTCTATTCAATATTCATTCATATCGGAATATCTGACGACCATCATTTATCTTGTTTCTGTACTTGACCCGTTTAATGGTACCACATGCAAAATCCGCGGCGCAAGCTAC
>NW_011628118.1:110723-115625 GCF_000512975.1 Sesamum indicum | reverse complement strand
AAAGATAATGTTGATAGATTAAAATGGATAAATATATCGAATACTACAATAAAACGTTCATGTGATAAGCTGAATAAACTTAAAGCAATACATGACTAGTTTGTATATGTGCACAAGAAAATTATACATTTTTAAATAATTAATGAGTACAATAATCATAACTTCATGATAATTTTTTCGATGTGTAAGAATTAGTATATTCTTTTTTATTTACATATTAATGTGAATAATTGTAAAATTTAGACTAATACTTCTCAATAATTTTTTAGATCATGTTTAGTGGTACGCCTCGTATACCACGTGGTCAAGGAAGAGGTCATGGTCATGGCCTGCCACTTCTACCAGTGTGTCGGATGGTTTTCAAGTTAGGAAAGCAGTTCTACGACCACCCACACCACCTGACACGACCGCACCGTCCCCCGCCCCACAGACTCCAGATGATGCTGGAGCATCTAGAGCTTCACTGGCATCTAATGAGATGATACACCAGTCTGCCACCCTAGCGGCTGCTGCACCACTATTATCAATCACCCCACCATCAGCGCGCCCAATACATCAGACTCAATGGCGCATGTCCTTTTAGATCTGATCGCCGATTTCACGAGCGCATCAATACAATGGTGACGGGGACACTTTCCCACCCATCGCCATGTCTGAGGCAGGTGCTAGAAGAGTACAAGTATTTGTGGTTTGGGAGCATGAAGGTAATCAATTTTAAATTAATTTGATTTTATCTAATAATCTAATTATTCAATGAAATTTATTGACATTTTGTTTAATTTTATTACTATAGATGACCTACTGGTGGGAATGTAACGATGAGTCCATGTTCTGGGGTGTTCCACATCTTGACCGATAAGTAAATACGAAAAATACTTTCCATCGCCCTGTCCAGCCTGGTTAGGCTACTCTGACTGGCCAACACTGTTTGGCTCCAGCTCCAGACATACTGAGCCAGAGTTGACTTCCAGCGGGAGTCCTTATAAAAGGCGAACCGGGCGGCAAACTCCATGGTGTCCTCAATTGTGTATCCGGAGGGGGCTTCCTTTATTGGCATGCAGAAGAGGAAGTTGGTAAGTCAATAATAGTATTTTAAATGCTTTACCATTATTTTATAAATAAGATGCTAAATATATTTTCTTCTACAGGAAGCAAAGCTCGATCACCCCCCCCCCCAAGCAAAAGGAATTATTGGAGAGGTGCTGCAAGAAAAAAGTGAACGGCGCCTGGAGTGGGCCGAGGGCGTTGGAGGTGGAGGTAAGTAGCTACAGTATTAATATTATTTTTTTTAAAAAAAATTAATTCTTGCTTAAAAGTATTAATAATTTTGTTTGTTTTGCAGGAGAAGTTGCAGAAGCTGCTAGAGGATGGTCAATCTTAGAGGGTTGGATTGTGACGCCCCAAAGATTATAATATCTAATTGGGGGATTAATTGGTAATTTTTATAAAACTTAGTTAATTAGTGTTAATTAGTAAATAAAGTTTGTTTCCTAATTGGAATATAATAAAACTCGAACGTATTAAATTGGAGTTCGTTATAATATTTGTGGAGAAATTATATTAATTAAGAAATTTAAGAAGGACGTAATAGGTATTTTGAGAAAAGTTTAAATTAAATTAAAAAAAAATAGAAAAAGACGAAAGAAAAGGAATAGAAAAGAAAAAGAAAGAAAAATTAATTGGGGGAGGGGTGGGCCATCACCCACCGCCCCACCCCCATGATAAGCACATAATATATATATATATACATATATTATTGTCAAACCATTTCACTGCATATTCTGCAATTTTTCGGTTCTTCTTCAGTTGGCGCGGGAGGTAAGAATTTTAATTTTAATTCTTATTAATTGATATAATTATATTATTTAATTAGTCCATTTATTAAATATTATTTATACTAAGCGATGTATCATTTAATCGGAATATTTTACGGGTTTAGCTATTTAAAATAGTGTCTAATTAAATATAGAATCGGATATAAAAATGATGTCGTTGGTTAATAAGATTATTAAATTTATTAGATTTGAATGTTGCTATAGCCAATTTATATAATTCCATCGGAATTGTTAACCAAATACGCAATTCTACGTATTGTTATTTAATTAAATTATATAATAGCGAGAAATTGATAAGAAATTCTTAGAAATATTCCGGAAATTATATTTAATAAATGGTATGTTAATAAAGAGAAAAAACGAAGATTTGTACTTCGATAGAAGTGGAATATTAAAGAATTAGTAGAAATTGTACGAATAATATTTAATATTGTATTTAAAAGAAATTATGATATTCTCGATATATTAATTGTATGTGGTATAACTCATTATAGGATACGGGGGTGAGGTGAAAGGACTGACAATTAGCGATTGAGTAGAAAGAAACGTTGTGAGGTTGAGGTAAGTAAACAATTAGTATTATCTATATATGCTTTATGTATTTATGGTTTTACTGTTATATGAATTTGTGTTTCGTGCTAACATTGATTTATCTGAAAATGTATGAGTGGTGAATGATTTGATTTGATTGATGGTATTGTGTACGTGGAATGGAAAATACGTTGAAATGTTATGTTGTTTGATGTGTTGTGGATGTCTGAAAATGAGAATATATGGATATACTGTTTTACGTTACTAATTACTTACAAGAATGGTGATATGTGAAAATAAGAGAGTTGTGGAAGTTGAATATATATTGTGGCGTGAATACCACTTGACGTGTTGAAAAGCCTATAAGGTGAAATGAAATTAAAAGAGCTTTGATGCGATATGAAAAAGATGTGATGTGAAAAGAGCTATGATGAGAAATAAAAGAGCTATGATGCGAATTGAAAAGAGCTATGATGCGAAATGAGATTGATGAGCCGGCTGTCAAGGGGATTTACTTAAATTTATATAACGGTGAGATTGAGTTGACGGGAAAAACACGATATCACCTTCTGGTAAGCAAACTAGGAAAAAAGAAGTTTAATTGATTATTTTATTATGAGATAGCTATGTGGTGTATTACAATTGATTATGTTGGAGTTAAATTGACTGTAATCCATGCATGTTGCCTACTTGTCCTGTTTGGGCTGTGTTTGATATACATATATAGATAGGGCTGATTATTTACTTACTGAGTGGCAGGCTCATCTCTCTGTTGACATTTTCTTTCAGGAGTAGACTTTGAGGTGTCTGACTGTTGAATAATAGGTCTACGCACTATACTCAAACAGGTCGGGCCAGTATGCTGTTTTCTCCTCTTGTCAGCTAGAGTACAAATCTAATTTTGTTTGTATAAAGAGAACATAGGCGCAGCGATCAACTGTGGTGTTTGATTTGTATATATGTGATGTTGTGGGTTGACTATGTCGTTATGACGTTGTGATTACGTATGCAAATTGATTAGATGATTATGTGCAAAAGTATATATATGAACATAGGGATTACTATAACTATGACGTTTAGGGTAGATATAGCTCTTGTAGCGAAGGGGGTGCTACATGGATAATCCAGAAGGTGCTTTATTTTTTGTAACATCCAACCCTCTAGTTTTTGTTATTCTTTTTGTGTTTATAAGTGTCTATTATATATATATAAATATATATATATATAGGGATTAATGGATTCAAAAGTGTCAATTGATTTTTCTTTTAAAAATATTTGAAAGTAATATGTTCTGTGGTGGCAAAGAACCAAATAAATCGGTGCAAAAAATTCTTACACACATTAGTATATCTGTATAACTTTAATATAATTGCAATTCAATTTCAAATCCAGTCATCAAAGTGTAATAATCACTAAAATTATGAATCAAGTGACATTAGTCTATACCTATCTTTATATACCAAATCATTAATTATATTTTTCAGATTAAAACACACCTACCACATATATTTTTTGCAAAATATCCATCCTTTGAAACCGAATTTCAATAGATCCTTCGTTAAAAGTACTGTCAAATTCAATAAACGCAAAATGATTGAACTTGCAAGAAAGGTGTACTTCATTTTTGAGTGTCAACTTTTGAGTGTCAATTTTAACTTCATCACTACTTTAAATTTTTCAGTTTTACTCAAATGCTCAATAAAAAATTGTCTTTCTTTTTCCTTATTTTTTCATATATTTTCTTACCATGACCAGTAGCTAGTGACTAAACTCATATTTGAAAACAGTAATTTTTATTTCACTAATTTTACCTTAAATTAAGCACAAAACGGGGGATGAAGAGAAAGTGCAAAAGCAGTGGTGATGACCTGGCCTAATCTCAAACCAAACCTGATTGTGCCTATTTTCTTTTGTTTTTTTTTTTCAATGAAGATGAGATACTTTTTTAACAAACTTAAATAATTTATGTTTTTATTTTAAATAAATAAATTATAAATTAAACCAAACAATAAAAACTACAAAAAGAAGTAGCTAAGACCACATAAAGACCAAAAAAGATTTAAAATACATTTTTAAAAAAATAACAATGAATTTTAGTGAATTGTTGTACTAATATAGAAGTAGAGGAATAAAGGTAAAATTTTTAGAGTTTCAAAAGTATAAAAAAATATAGAATAGTCAAGCTATAAAAATAAAATAAAACTTATATGTCATGTATTATTTAAAAAAAGAAGTGGCTCGATTAGGTCGGCCCGCTAACTTAACCCAGGGTTAGGAGGTCCTAGGTCATTGGGTTGGGCCTATCCCAAGTATTGATAGTTGGAATTAGCCTAAGATTGGCCTAGATTGGACCAACCAACTTTTCTTTATTGGGTCAATTACATCCTAGGTTGAGTCCCTCTTGAGCCCGACTGTTTAGGCATCTTGATCAGCGACTAGCAACCATGTGTTTAGTCCATGACCATTGAATTAACATTAGTTTGGTGGAAGTTTCTCAATTACAAGATATAATGTGAGATCCCTATGACCAATAAAA
>NW_011628118.1:101381-110708 GCF_000512975.1 Sesamum indicum | reverse complement strand
AATTAAAATTGAAAAAGAAAATTAAACCACAAGAAAAGATTGCTACCTCAACATAGAGTACTAACTACCATGGCTCATGGTATAATATCTTTAATTACATTAATGGAGAGGAGAAGACATTAATTAGGGTATCTTCCATAATTATTTACAGTTTTTCTTATTTACAATGATTTGTTGATAAAAAAATTTCTCATTATTTCATGTTTGGAAGCCCCATAAAGGTATTAATTATTGTAACTATTATATATTCTCTCTTCATCACCATACATATATTATTTTTTTGTAATAAGTCTTTTAATTCACAACATTGGTTTTCCATGCAATGATTTAGAAGGCGTCACAAAATTAGATCTCTTGGTATGTCGTTTTTCATACTTAGGATAATAAATGTTACTTTTAATATTTCTGGTCTCGGCTCTCTGATCCATCTGTCTATTTAGTTTTCTATATATCTTTCTCAACTTGCCAACTTTTTTCATATCCGAAGCATATTTTCTTTAATAACTCCCAATCAGGATATCTTACTTGTAATTACACTTTTGAACCTTTCAATGTAACCAATTTTGTTGATATACAAATCCAAATTACTCTATACAAATAATATAATCCAACAACGAAAATTTGATCAATGTAACTTATTTTCCTTTCAAATTTGCTCATGTAGATAAGCTAGTAATACTTTACACTAAGAATGAGATAAAGCAGCTTCTTAATACGCTTGATTTTTAATCACTTCATAACCAGTTGAAGAGAAATTCAAACTTTTACAAAGGTTTAGTTAGCACTGAAGTCTGTCAATAAAGAAATAACCCATCAAACTTTTACAAAGGTTTAGTTAGCACTGAAGTCTGTCAATAAAGAAATAACCCATGACCAAGATTACAACTATTGCAAGTTGAAAGACCCATTTATAATACTAGGTAGAGGATCGCTGTTTTCGTGTGGATTTGGAATGAAATATATCGGGTAAGAAAGGCGGCAATGCATCGATCACTACCTGCAGATACAAATGGTAGTGCAACATGTCATTATGCGTCAAGTACAATGCTATATCCATGTAGCATGGTGATGATGCAATTTGTGATGAAGGTGTTAGTAACCAAAATCTAAAGTGCCAACTTAGAGAGTGACAATATTGAAACAACTTTAATTTGGGCATGCACAAGGGTGGTAAATGTCGCGGTAATGCTAAATGAGAATTCTACAGACAAGTGGTTTAGCGGCCCTCATATGATAGGGATCTTTTGATTAATGTCACTTTGCATTTAGTTTGTGATGCAACGGTTCTTCAATATTTATTATAGTTTCCAACAACCTACTATTATACCTTTAATATCAACATTTTCATTGCAATTGCTGAATGACTAATTGCAGGTCAACAAACAATAGCAGTGGCATTTAATTGCTAGTGTTGTTCCCATATTAAGACCATTGCACATATGTTCTTTCGAAGTTTTAAAGTGCGCAGGTGCTGGAATTCCTTGCTAGTTTTTTCCAGTTGTATCTTCTAATAGCGGATTTGGCGATAATGATAGTTCATCATTAACGGAAGCTGACAACAGCCTCCTTCACTAAGGACGTATACATATCCTTATATCGTAGTTTGTTCTATGATTTGGTGGGACGACATGAAACAATCCAAATACCTCGGTCATTGTTTTTGAGCTTGAACGATCATCCTGAGGGTGCATCACCAGTTATAGTTGTTGCCAAAACAAGTGTATTTAAAGGACAACAAAGGATAAGTGATTCAAATGTTGATGACATATGGATTCACTTCCCATATGAACTTCCTGCCATAGTGCTGCTTAAGAAAATCCTAAGAGGTGGGAGCATGCAAAGTTGTGTATAATAACCAAGGAGATGTAGTATTTGTAGTTTTGAGTATTTACATTATCAAATGATCATTTCATTAATGTTTTAAATTGGTCGAAGAATATGCTCTCAAAAGAATCTAGATAGAAATTGATGCTAAAAATATTTCTTTACTAACAAAGTCACAACATAAAGGCAACTAGTTGTTGCAGCATATTTTAGCTTAAATTCATGCTACGAAAAGAAGTTTGAAATGTAATTTTGTGTACACTTTCAGATAAAGGGATAATGTGGTGGACCTCCTAACAAATGAAGCGTGTGACAGAAAGATAAATTACATATTTGATGGGAGTGAGATATCTATGCCACTCAAAAGATCTATCCACTCAAAAGTTTTGATATCTTTTTCCCGATCATCGATAAATGGGAACCGATCTTGCCTAATCCCCTGCCTAGATAGAAATGGCCTAGGCACTAATAATTAATGTTGAGTGTTCAATCACTTCTCAGTGAATAAAGCTTGTTACTATTACCTTAAATATAATAAAATATTAGAGTCTTTAGAATCTTTACTCACAAAAATCTTCACAGATCTTCCAACAGTATCACCAATTTGCAAGCACAATCTAAGAGATATTAAGAAAATTAAGATTTTTTCCTCTATAATGATTCTTCTCCTGGTGATTTATATTTCAATTGCCCTTGAGATTATGGAAATGACTCTCACAATGAAAATAAGTTACATACAATATATTTGGCTGGCTTCAGAATTATAAACTTCATGAGGTCAAAATAGTGTTTGCATCATTCACAATAAATCAATTTATTTTCCACTTGAATACATTTTTCTTTTATGCGACCTCTTATGGTCAAATGAATAATGAAAAGTTTAAATATCTTCTCTTCATGTATTTGTTGTATTATGACCTCTACAAAACATTTTCCGTATTTTTGAAAAGCATCATTTCCAATTTGTTAAACACAATGATCAAAGATTTCTATGGAACATGTCACGCCCTGGGCCCGTGAGCCCCTTGGATGTAAGAATTGCCTCCAAACTCACCATGTGCATCCTAAAATTCGGTTATGGCAATATGCCGAAAAGGGATTCCAAATGGATGCACTATAATTTTTCTTTACCCAATGCTTATATGTTGCTTATCTGATTAGTTTCTAATGTATATGAAATGTGATATTACAATCACCGTTCATAAAAATGTGACATCCTCAACGTGGAGTGACTTTTCCCATGATTGGTCGTTATGTATCAAGATTCTAGAGGTGATTCCCATGTATGTAGCATTTTGTCCGCTTGTTCAAGAGGTGGCTCCCCACGCACATTCCACTTTGTCTCCCATATACTTAGCTTCCGACTCAATTTGGTGATTGATTTTCATACTATTTGGTCATGCCCTGGGCCCACAAGACCGTTGGCCCCTAGAATTGCCTCAAACCCACCAAGTGCATTTTAGAATTTGATTATGACAACAAACCGAATAGGGATATCGAATGGATGCAATTGAATTCTTTGGCCAATGCTTATATGTTGCTTATCTTTTTAATTCATAGTCCATGTGGGATGGGCTAGCATAAAACACATCTACTCTTTTCAACTTTACGCATTGTTGTCCTGTAAATTCTAAGTATTAAGAGAACATATTTTCTACATATTTTCATGCCTTTTATTTTGCATATTATACTTATTTTACTTAATTTTCACATGCACATATAATGGTGGACATGTAACTATCACTGAACTAAATCATAAGGCTTCTTACTTTGCATATTTTTGGCGATCTTGATTCCAAATTGGTTTTCCCTTGAATGTTTTGAAAAATATACAAGTACATTCAATTATAAACCAATGTTTTAGTAGTTACTTGATCTCATTAATTCTACTTGAGAAAAGGGAGTTGTTCATTAATTTTGGTATTCTAATATAAAAGAAGCTCCGATAATAGAAAAACAAAACAATGCATCAAGAAAATTATTTATCCATTGAAATTTGGTGGTGAAAGTATGTACTTTGCAATATAAGGCAATATGTCTTACTTTAATATTTTGTTAAAAGTTTCAAGTGAAGTTTATAAGCTTTCCTTCATACACAGCCACTTCTGACTGATTGGTTAATGGAGTTTGTTTATCTCTTTAATCTAATTTTCTTAGACTTTTTACTTTATTTGTGGCTTAATTTATACTTTTGTTATTCTAGTGTGCTTGTTTTTTGGTGCAGGATCAACCTGAATCAAACAATAGATATTCAATTCAAAACAGAAGTCGAGACAGGTGTGTAGTTCAAGGCACTTGGAAGGTCTCTTTTCTACTTTTCCGACATCATCAACGAGGCCGCAACTATATTCTCGAAATGCATAAGGTACGTCCACTTATCAATTTGAATTTATATCTATACATATTTGACCCAAATACTCCACGTAATGCAAGCTAGGTTTATATATCCAAATCAAATTAAGATAAGAAATCCATTTGCTATTATGATTTACTGATTTCGAGTACTGAAGTAATCCTTATCTTATTACTTTTTATTCAAAATTTAATTTCTTTCTTGGTAATTATTTATTTGTTCTTTAATCTACATATAACACTTTGTCTATAGAAAGCTTATGCAATCACTTACTCATCCACTAGAAAAATGGAAACAGAATTAGATATTAGTGTGCAATCACGTGCATTTTTGCGATTATGCACGGTTATGTTACTTTATATAAAAAATATGATATTATAATTTATAAAATAAACTCGTCTGTTCTACTAACATACATATGTATGGCAGGATGAAGTAGGGGAAAGGGACATATATCACATAATTGTACAAGATAATGAAGGCAAGTTGGACGTAAGAGTGAAAAAAGTCCCTCTCCAACAAGATGTGGACCCTCTATCGGAAATTACTGAGACAATAAAAATCCAACCAAGATGTAAATTATCCCTACAGGAACGACTAGAGGGTTGGATATTACAAAAGAGAAAGCACAATGCCTCGAATGCAAGTGATAAGGTAATAATTTTTTAATACTTTACATAAATAATCTGTAAATTTTTTAGTTATGCAAAACTAATGTAATATAACTAACTTTCTTGAACCAAATTTTCATGCAATAGTACTATATTCGTGATAGAGTCTCTCAAAACTTCCGCTCAGGAGGTTGCATTGCAACTTTTATACTCTATAGTTGTCGGAGGAGTGATCTAGTGCTGGAACAAGTAAACTCAAAATCCATAAATCTGTTTTATCTTTGACCAAAATTTATGTGGATATGTTTTATTTTTTAACTTTTCAACTATAGAAGATTATATAAAATGAATGAACTATTATGTCATTTGTTCATGACGCATATTAAAACTTCCACAACATTAGGTTGGGGATGGAAGTGGAAGTCGTATAAGAAATATTACTGAGATAGAAAAGAAAATAGAAGGTATGTAAAATGTTCTACTTTAAATTATATTCATTTCTTACCAAGAGCTGGAGACCTTTGCTTGCACTTTAAACAACCCAATAATTGATTTATAGCCAATCGATTTTCTCTTCATTCTTTTCTTATTATTTTGTCAAAATTTATAATTAAAAAGAAATTTTCAAATTTGAACATCTTTTTCCTTTCCAAAAGCTTTTGATATGGTTGTCCAATGAAAAATTCGAACATCTACTTCCACTTTTTTTTTTCTTTTGTTATTTTAAGGGGTATCTTTTTTTACTATATTAAAAGTATGATTCAATATTCTAAAATTCATTCATTAATTATTAAATACTTGTGATTCATGAAAACCTAAATATAAATGCTTTATTTTTATTGAAAATAGAGTATTAAATTATCAATATATATAGATAACTAATTTTAAATTAAAGCATACATTAAATAAAATTTACTAAACGCGAGAAACTACTATAAAAGTAGACCAAATACCCATATTTATAAAAGTAGACCTTTAGGTTGGAAGACAAAACTATGCAATTTGAACAATATCTAAACCATTGAAACTTTTTTTTTTTTATGGTAGTGATTGCTTTCAACATTTTTCCAGAAAAAGTTATATAAACAGTTAATTTAAATTGGATGGAGCAAATGAAAAAATTGAAAATTTATCAAGTTGAAAAATTAAATTTTGTAAAAGAGTTTTACAACAAATGAATGAATATTATTAAAAATAACTAATCAATTATATAATTGAATATCAATAAATATATGAACTCATAATGTAAAAAGATCAAAAGTAACTTTGTCCAATAAAATAAAAGTTAATAGTTGAGTCTTTTTAAATTACAAACTCACTCCCTTTGAAATACCACCACTTCTAATTAGCATAGGGGACTGAAAATATTTTAGCCCAATTTTTTCTTGTGTGTTCCAATAAAAAAATTGTAACAATTGAATCTTCGTTATTGTTTTAGCTTTTTATATATATATATATATATATTGCGATTAATGGATTCAAAAGTGTTGATTGATTTTTCTTTCCAAAATATTTGAAATGATATGTTTTATCGTGGCAAAGAACCAAATACATTGGTGTAAATAACTTCAATATAATTGCAATTAAATTTCTTGAATCAAGTTCATGAATGATATCCAATCCTCAAAGTGTAATAATCACTAAAATTATAAATTAGGTAAGTGACATTAATTTATACCTACCTTTTATATACCAAACCATTAATTATAATTATAAATTAGGTAAGTGACATTAATTTATACCTACCTTTTATATACCAAACCATTAATTATATTTTCAAATTCAAACACACGTACCACATATTATTCTTTCAAAATTTTCATCCTTTCAAATCGAATTTCAAAAGATCCTTAGATAAAAATATTGTCGAATTTCAATCTTACTAAAAACTTGAGTTGTATATAAAGAAAGGTATACATGATTAATTTTTCATTTTTGAGTATCGATTTTAACTTCATCACTACTTTAGGTTTTTCAATCTTACTAAAAACTTGAGTTGTATATAAAGAATTTTGTAAAGATAAATGGTTGATTACAATACAACAATATGTACAGAATGATGAACTCTCTAATTAATTTTCGTAGATGTTGTCTCTCCTTTTTTTGGCCATTTCTGGAGGAATATGATGTAGAATATAATTTATTGTATTGCATTCATAGATACCATGAATATATTTTTTCGTTCCAAAAATGATTCTTGTCTAATTATTACAATAATATTAAATAAAAACAAACCTAAAAAGAAGAAATTAGTAGGAAAATATTACGAGAAAAAGACAGAACGTTAATTCCAAGGCTTCTGCTACCCCCAATCGAGCTTTGTTATTTGGAACACTCACACATACACATACAGCATTTACTCGCACTCTCTCGCTCAACCACTCACACTTCACATTTGCTCACGCCTTTTTTCCCTCAACACACTCACTGCAATTCACTGTTCAAGTCCATAAAGTACTACGCTCAAGAGCTGTAGGAACGTTACATTTGATTCCTTCGGTATCCAAGAAATGGCAGAAAACTCCAGAAATCTAAGATGATTTCTATGTAGGAAACTCCATTATTCCTTTTCTCAAGCATTTGATTCTTTCTTTTTCCTTCTTTAATTCCTTTTTCTGAATCGATTTGTTAATTCGTCATCGTGTATAATTTGCCAACAGAATTCTTCAAGAACATACACTATAGATTTTGGCCGGATTATTTCATCCGACCCAAATTCAAATTCATCTTGTGAAGATTTCGGTGTGCTATCGTCGGATCCCATCTCTTGTGCGCTGCGGGCAAGTTTAATGGAGTCTCAGGTACATATTTAATTATTTTTCTTTTCATTTCTCCAATTTTTTTTAAATTAATTTTCTTTCCTATCAAAGTTTTAAAATATAAATATTTAAATTTGAATATGTTAAGAATTTTTTTTCCGTAATTAGGGTTCAACAAGAAATCCAACTTTATTTATTTGATAAATATTTTAAAATAAATTCATGTGGAACTCCTTGTTGAGGCAGTAGAAATCATGCTCATTAAAACTTGTCTTTTTTTGTTTCACCTTATGTTTTGATATATTTTCTTACCATGACCATGCCATATCATATATAGCGTTAGGAATACAGCTTTGGACGGCGCCATGTTGAGGAACTTGGCCGTTGTCTTAAGAGCGTAACCCCAGAAGAACAGGGGCAATTCAGTAAACCACTTCATGGATTGAACCATGTCCAACATGGTTCGACTTCTCCATGTTGTGGCGTTCTAGGATGAGTCCATTATGCGAGAATTCTATTCTTTATTAAGTAATCCATGAACTCACCACTTAAATATTCCCCACCTCGATCTGACTAAAAGCCTTTGGTCTTATGGCTAGTTTGATTTCTACTTCATGTTTGAAGTCCTTAAATATTCCAAATGCCTTAAACTTGTACCTCATGAGCTTAACATAACCATACCATGAGCGATTTTAGATAAAGGTTATGAAGTATGAATATCCTCTTTTAGCTGGAGTATTTAGTGGTCCACAGACGTCTGTGTGGATTAAGCCCAACAGACCAGGGACAAGCGTGACAAACAAAAAGTTTCTTGATCGTTTTTCCTTTTAGACATGACTCGCAAGTTGATAGTTTACCCAAGTCATCTACCTCTAGACTCCTTGATTCTATCAACTTCCTCATCCTTTCTATGGAGATACCAACTCCTTGATTTATGATTTATGCATTTTCATAATCATCTAATTTTTGTTTGTGTTGGGCAGTTATAATCCAATTTGACTATTGAAAAATATAAAAACCATTCGTTAATGTACCAAGTCGATGAAGGTTATTATCAATCATCAAATAAAAACTATTTTTATTAATCTTAAATGCATAACCATCATTGTCTCAATAAGGAATGGAAATAATATTTTTGATCATGATTGGTACATATTAATAGTTCTTTCCCAAATTCAATCTATAATTTATTTACTAATTACATCTAAATTTCTAATAATTACCAATTAATCTCCCAATTACATAAAAAAATTCTACGGACGTCACACTTCTGCTTCTTTCCAATACCTACAAATCATTGCAAATGTGAGCTCTATAGCCAGTATCCAATACCCAAGAAGAAGAATTACTAATCATATTTACTTCAATACAAACGTACATGGGTTGGAGAGAAGTTGTGGGTACTCCCTCTTCCAATGCCCCTTTTCACAGCAATGAATCCAAACATCATTTGCCCTCGATCGCTCTGAATCGCCGTTCTTCCCTTTCCCTTTGCTCTTTCCCACTGGAGCAACAGGGGTGCTTGGAGCGCTAGTAGTGGTTGCGACACCTTTTCCTTTTCCTTCTTCCTCTTCTAGCGCCCGGCCCTCTTGCCTTTCGCCATGGAGGTTGAAGCCTCTCCTATTAGTAATATAGGTGCAGACTTGTATGTCATTACCTCGTATTAGACCAGCATATTAATTATCTCATGAATAGACTTTTTAAGTCAATTCATGTTGTAGTTTATGATAAACGGGTCATAGGAGGGAGGAAGTGATTGGAGGATCACCACGATGTATGT
>NW_011628118.1:97840-101338 GCF_000512975.1 Sesamum indicum | reverse complement strand
ATCGCATGACTTTGCATAGAAGATCTTTTAGTCATCTTTGTCCTTAAAAATATTTTTGTACCAGTATATCTAATATTCCTATCAAGAATCGTACAAACTTCGATCATGTGAAGCATTATTGAGGGAACGTTTTCCAGCCTATCATATTACTTTTGGATGTCATTGGTCATTGAAGCTAATATGATACTGCGACCTTGTTGTTGTCCTAATGCTACTTCTCGAACATCAGACTTTCTTCGGGCGAAAACCCTTCTAATAAAGTCACCGGGAGCGGCTTGTCCAAGACATAGCCTGGTTCTTGAAACCTCTGATAATCATTAGATTTTGCAGCTAGTTGTTGTAGTTCGTGCCATTGAATCTATTAATCTCCATTATCAGGGTTAAGGGGTTCTTAGACATCTTCTACAATATCGAATTAAATAGATTTCAACATATGATAGTAATATTATTGATAAATTCAAGACATGTTCTTTTAGCCTTTAACTCTCTAACTATTTATATGAAAGCCCACCACTCTCAAGTGGGGTTTTGGGAAGTCATTTCCTAGTGAGCTTCGGATCCATAAGAACAGTTTACTACACCTTAGGGCATTATCTTGAAGACAAGTACACTTGCGGAGACCTTCTCTATTGTCTTAAGTGATCATAGATTCACATGGAAAAAGTCCCGTGGGAGGCAATCGATGCTATTCTCATTCCATGAGATTCCCAAGATATTTTACCTCACCTCTTCACATGATATTGAGGACTGCAAGAGAATCATGTTACTTAATGTGAGGCTCAACCCATCAACCATATCACACCTCAGTCGTCGCCCCCCATGACTTATGAGATAGGAAAATGCTGAACGTGTTCTTTGTTCACAACAATGGTGTAGCTTTCCTTTATTCCAACTGTGCCAAGACCAGTGAGACCACACATGGATAACGGTAGCTTCCTCACCACATTTTTCTGGATGGAAGGCTTTGTTAAATCAAGACAATCTCGATCTAAGTCCATTTTGGGCCTAATATTTAACTTGGTCCAACCAAGTAAAAGTTAATATTTCGGTGTTTGATCGAGACCTCATCACAGAATTTTATTGCATGCAAAACATCAAATGCTAAAGCAATAAAGAAATCACTGCATGCAACATAATTAAGCATACCCCTGTGGGATGATCACAAGTGGTACCTATGCGACTTTATTGTGCACAGAGTGAGTGTATGGTCAGTCTAAGGTGGCCCTATGCTATTACAAAGTAATTTACCCATCAAAATGTAGATGGGCCTTGTAATTTCTTCGTCGGCCTCCTTATCCTTTGACCTTCTTCTCCATGAGCTAGCTTTAAAATAAAAAACCTCATAAAAAAAATTCCTATACTACTCTCATTACAACTGAAAAGAAATCCCAATCAGAAGTTGGGGGGAATGCATAAGGAGGGAGATAGCAGGCCTCATTGTTCCAAGGCTAAAAACGAGAGGGAGAGAGAAGAAACATTACAAGGGCATACGAGCCGAACCATAAACTCAAACTTACAAGAGGTCGTGGGCTCCGAGATCATCCATCCATACATCACATAATATACATCCCATGTAATATTATGCACCAGGATATCCAATATAACAAAAATTAATTTTACGAAGAAAACACAAGCTGGAAATTTGCAATCAAAAGGATGAAAAAAAAATAGGTGCATTGGCCAATTAATTATGCAATTTTAATTTTAGAAAAAATTCAATTTTGTCCCAAAAAATTAAAACAGTTAACTAAAACTGAAGAAAATTCTAGAAAATCAAATCTTCCAATTACGGGCAAAAAACATCCCAACCGTTGGCTGTCAGCCCTGTAGCATGCACTATTGTTGTTGCCTGCGCGTGCGCTCTGGCCCTTTCCCAGCATTCGTGCACGTGGCTGCATTGCAGGTTGTTCACATGCGCACTTGCTCTATGCCAGCAGTCGTGAAAGCACGTTAACATGATGTTCAAGAAAATGCACGTTAACATGGTTGTCAAGTGGTCTATGGGATTTTTATCGTGATGTTCAAGAAAATGCAAACATACAAGATGAGAACAAACAATTAGTTGCCAAAATAAGCGAGTACTCATTTTATTTCCTTGAAAATAATATTACATAATGTCAATTTATTGTTAGATTAAAATACATTTAGGCCAATCTAATTGGATTTTCTGTCATTTATTCTAACAATCCCCTGTCGTAGTGGGCTTGGGATCCACAAGAACAATTTACCATGCCCCGCTTTTATAATTCACATGGAAAAAGCCTTGTGGGAGGCAACCGAGGCCATTCTAATTACATGAGATTCCCAAGATATTTTTTCTCAGCTCTTTACATGATCCTGAGGACTCCAAACGAATCATATTATTTTGTGTTAAACCCGACCCATAAACCAAATCATACCTCAATTATCGCCCTCCACGACTCGTGAGACAGGGAAACAACCAGCGTATTCCTTTGTTCATAATAATAATATAGCTTGCCATATATTCCAAATGTGTCACGACTTATGAGACCATATTTGGATAGTGGTAGCTTCTTCATGATATTGCTATGGATGGATTGGACAGATCGAAATGCCATTTTGATCGAACTCCATTTACGGGCATAATATTTTAATTCATGTTAGTTTCAACCGATCAATCAAGTCACACCTCAACTGTCGCCCCCCACGACTAATGAGACAAGAAAATAGTGACCGTGCTCCTTTGTTCTCAATAATGGTGCAGCTTGCGTCTAGTTCAAATGTGCCACGACTTGTGAGAGCACACTTAGATAGTGGCAGCTTCAAATGTGCCACGACTTGTGAGAGCACACTTAGATAGTGGCAGCTTCCTCACCACATTATTGTGGATGGGAATGTTGGACATATCAAATAATTTTGATGCAAGTCCATTTTGGCTCCTAAAACTTTAACTTCGTTCAACCAAGTGAGAGTTAATATTGAGTTGTTTGATCGAGACCTAATCAAAGAATAGCTTTGAATGCATAAATATCGAATATTTAATGCATTAGGTAAACATCGCATGCAATGAAACCTAGCATACCCCTGTTGGATGATCACAAGCCCAGCCTATGCAACCACTGAGCCCGCAGTTAGTCTAAGGACTGTCTAAGGTAGCCCTATGCTTTACAAAATATATTTTACCCTTCAACATGTAGATGTGCCTTGTAATATCTTCGTGGGCCGCCTTCTCCATAGGCCTCCTCCTCCGTGGACCTTCTTCCATGGGCTGAATTAAAATAAAAACCTCACCAAAATAATCTATACTACTCTTATTACAATTTAACAAGAAACTCCGGTCAAACGTCGGAGGGAGTACATTAGGAGGGAGATATCATGCTTTATTATTTCAAGACTAAAAACGAAAAGGAGAGAGAAAATAAATCACAAGGGCCCAACCAATAAAATTATAAGACATAAATGTGGTCTAGGGCTCCGTGATCATCCACCATATTCAACTAGCACATAATATCAATTAAGCATGCTAGATAAGAAAAT
>NW_011628118.1:89997-97727 GCF_000512975.1 Sesamum indicum | reverse complement strand
AAATCAACCATATTAATTAAAGCAATTTAATTAAAAAAAATCAATTTTTTTCCAAAATTAAATTAGCAAAAAATAATATTTTTCAGAAAATGTGCAGAAATTAGAAAAACTACGAAAAATGACCCAGACGTCGGCCGTCAACTGGCAACAGCCGCATTGCCTGCATGCAGGGTCTGCACTTCCAGGCTACGTGCAAGCTCTTGCCCGCGCGCACGCGCTATGCACTATCGGTCTGCAGTGCACTGCTACTACACTATATTTCTTTTCACACATTAAACTAAAACTAAAACCAAGTATTTTTACCACAAAATTCAATTTTCTTAAAATACATAAATCATTCAAAATTGCAAAGACTAAACATGTTGATTTTCTCATATAATCATTCAAGTATAAGCATAAATAAATATCATGCTTTAAAAACAATAAAATCATATTATCCTGCTTATTCACATAAATATATAGCCCCTACATCGAAGCGGGCTCTGATACCACTTGAAAGCAAAAAAAATGAGAGTGGATTGGCCTGGAAAGCAGCAAGTGGAAGCGATACTATAAAATTCGTAAATTAAAATCTAAATGTAATAAAATCATCATTCCAGGGATTACCTTTTTCTTGATTTGTTTCGAACTCCATTTCATTGATCCATTCACATGAGATTCAAGGTAGAAGCTGTCTAAAGACACGTCCACACCACACCGAAATATGGGATCCCTCATTTCTCTTTGCTAGAAGAAAATTAAGTAGAAAAAACACACCAAGTGTGCTTGTTAGAGAGTCGGCCGAATTAGGAGCTTCTAGGGTAGGATTTTTTTTTTCCAAATAATTAATATATAGATATATAGCTCGTATTGATGTACTAGTATGTGTCTAGGTTCATTGTATAATTCATAAGGTGATAAATCATTTATTCCAAATAAAGGATTACTAACATAGCACTTTTTAAAAGTGAAATTGTTAGTCAATAATTTCCTTTTCTGGATTTTCCAACAACTTAATTAGGGTTGCAATGGCTGATTTTATTAAAAATAAAATACCAAGATCAATTATTTTTTATTAAATCTAATTTAATTAAAATTCACCTAATTAAGCCCATCATATATTTAATCTAATTAAATACATGAGCCGAAGAAGCTTTTATTAATTAATAAGTCCAACTTATTAAATAATAAGGGCAAGCCCAAAATAAATTAATCCTATTAATTTATTTTTAGGCTCCTCCATCCAATAGATCCCTCTCATTTATAAGTTATCCACTTAATTATCAAATTAATTCCCAATTAATTTCTCGTCCCTTCTCGATGATTTGTGTTTGACTCTTTAGGTTCACCTTTCAGCTAGACTTGGGCTAGTGTCAAACACTATTACTAACAAAATTTATTTATTAATTTTCGACAATCCTTGATATAGAAAGCCCGTCACTATAGGTTGTCGTCTTGCAACAGTCCATGGCACTAGAAACTAGGCGAATATCCATGTGAACTTTTAGGCGCTCGAGTCCATACGGGTACTGTCCTTCCGTCTACCATCTCCTGGCCCTAGTCCACGGGATAAAATTGGGTGTCAGCTCCAATTCTGGACTAGGCGTCTACGCTTAATTTTCATTTGTTACGCCAAATTGCTCGACATAGGAACCTCGTTTCCTATTCAGCCAGTGACTATGATCACAGGTTTTTAGAACATAAACACATCTCCAAGTGCATCAGAGATACCTTTGTCACGTTTTGATAGGTGACAAATCCTCTTCTTAGACCTCACCGTCCTCTCTATATGCTTTGACTGCACTGGACATGGCTTGTGATGACCATGCCTCTGAGACGGTCACCTCTCGCACAAATTAAAGATACAGTCATCGCCTGTACGTGTCTATTGTGATTCCTCAAGTTTGAGGACTACTCCCATATTATCGAAGCCAGGGACTGAAGTCATACCGACCAAGCCTCTAAGGCTTTCATATGACGACCTTGTCAACTAACCCATAGAAATTTCATTTATGCCAACTACATGGGTTATAAAGTGGTATGTGAGCATCTGTTGTGATGTGAAAGTTGTACTTGATGTAATTTGGTAAGCACAACAGATGCATACGCCATAATGAATACTTTTCATATTTGTCGGGATAACATTGTTTAAATAAATATTGCTTGAATTGTTCTGAAAACAACCAATCTAATTGGCTTTTTGGTCACTTGTTCCAACAGGAATCTGCTGTGGTAGCTTGCTTGTAACTTTTCAAGTAACCACACCACCATTTAGCTTGATTACAAAACTTGATTGAGAGTTAGCATTACTATGTCCGACTGAAAGTTAGCATCGCTGTAGTATTCCATTATAAAAGGAATCTGCTGTGGTAGCTTGCTTGTAACTTTTCAAGTAACCACACCACCATTTAGCTTGATTACAAAACTTGATTGAGAGTTAGCATCATTATGTCCGATTGAAAGTTAGCATCGCTGTAGTATTCCATTATAAATTATCCACCACTTTATATATCAAGAACATATCTTTAGTGCTTTTCAGGTACATAAGTATGGTCTTGACCGCACTCCAGTGTGCTTCACCAGCACACACCTGATATTTGGTACTTACGCTTAAAGCGTATGCAAATCGGGCCTACTGCATTAAACATCATATTTAATACTGCCCAAAGCTGAATCATAGAGAATGTTTGACATCCATTTAAGTTCCTCATCAGTCTTGGGAAACTGTTTCTTGGACAGCCTAATCCCATGCTTCATTGGAAGGAATCCTCATTTTGAGTTTTCCATCTTGAATCTCTTCAAGACTTTCTCAATGTATAAGGATTGAGTTAATCCTAACATCATTTTGGATCTATCCCTATAGATGATGCCAAGATGTAGGAAGCCTCATCCATATGCTTCATGGGAAATTGAGTGGACAACTATGCTTTTATGTTTCCTAATATCTTGACATCGTTCCCAATGAGCAACAAATTATCAACATAAAGTAGAGGGTACGTAACTGAGCTCCCTCTGATCTTCGTGTTCCAGCAACGGGAAGCTTGTTTGATGCTAGAGATGGACCTCTAGAGATGACAAACTTTCTATTTTTCTATAGAAAAAACCTTCTGGCTGATCCATGTAGAACACTTACTCGGTGAAATGGTTCAAGAAGGTCGTTTTAACATCCATCTGCCATATTTCATAGTCATACCATGCTGCTATGGCAAGCAGTATCCTAACGGACTTAGTCATTGCCACGGGCGAATCAGTTTTCTCAAAGTTGACCTCAGGTCATTGAGTGTATCTTTTTGCCACGAACCTAGCCTTGAACATACCTCCCCGCTAGCTCCAAGCTTATCTTTGTAAACTCATTTGCAACCAACTGGCTTAACACCTTTAGGTGGGTGCATGAGGGTCCAAACTTGATTCGAACCAACTGGCTTAACACCTTTAGGTGGGTGCATGAGGGTCCAAACTTGATTCGAACCATCGAGTCCATTTTCGATTTCATGGCCTCAAGCCACTTATCCGAGTTGATGTCATACATCACTTCTCTGTATGTTGTTGGATCACCGTCTATTGGCTAGTCAAGCCTAAGAATCCATACCTATCAGAACGTTGACATATTCTAGTTGACCTACAGAGAACCAGAGCACTAGTATTGGGATCGTAGGTACGGATGGTGTTGCGTTATCTTGATGAGGTATCTCACATGAATCTTCAAGCAGTTCCTCATCACATTGGCTCTCCATTGGAAAATCCTTTTACAAGAATATTGCGTTTAACGAGACAAAAATCTTTTGTCTTGATGGGTCATAGAAATAATACCCAGTAGCTTTTTTTGGATAACCGACAAACCTGGACAGACTTGATCTTGATTCTAGCTTGTCTCCTACTAGTCTCTTGATGTATGTTGGGCTACCATATACTCCCAAGCTTGTAGAATGCTGGTTTGACGTGCCATATCTCATATGGCATTTGGGGGCACAACTTTAGATGGCGCCATGTTGAGCAACTTGGCCGCTGTCTCTAGAGCGTATTCCCAAAATGACAACGGTAGTTGGCTAAAACTCATTTTGATCGAACCATGTCCAATAGGGATCGATCTCTCTTTTCGGCCACGCAGCGTTCCAAGAGGAGTCCACTGATAGATACTTCCATTCTCTTTTAGGTAATCCATGAATTCATTACTTAAATATTCCCCACCTCGGTCTGACATAAGCGTTGTGATCTTACGACTTGTTTGATTCTCTACTTCAAGTCTGAATTCCTTATATCTTCCAAAGGGCTCAAACTTGAACCTCATGAGGTAAACATAACCATACAGTGAGTGATCATCAGTAAAGGTTATGAAATACGAGTATCCACCTTTAGCGGAGTATTTAGTGGTGCACAAACATCTGTGTAGATTAAGTCCAACAGACCAGTGGCAAGCGTACTTTGTCCAACAAAAGGTTTCTTGGTCATTTCCTCTTTTGGACAAGATTCGAAAGTTTGTTTTTATCCAAGTCCTCTTCCTCTAGACTCCTTAATTCTGCCAACTTCCTCATCCTTTCTATGGAGATATGACCTAACCTTGCAAGCCAAATCTGTGTGTTTTCATGATTATCTAATTTTCATTTGTGTTGGGCAATAACAATTCAATTTAACTACTGGAGAATATAAAGACTGTTTGTCAATGTATTAAGCATATGAAGGTTATCATCAATCATCAAATAAAAACTATTTTTATTGATCTTAAACGCATAACCATTGTCTAAAACAGGAAAAAAAAGAATGTTTTTTATTGTGCTCAATATATAATAACAGTTCTTTAATTCTATCCGAATACGATTACTAATAACAAAGTTGAGCGATCCCACAGTTTCAGCTGCTACGGCCTTGCCATGACCAAGCTTTAGGACCATTTCGTCTCCATTATCAGGGTTAAGGGATTCTTAGACATTTTCTACATGATAGAATTAAATAGAAATATGCAGACGATAGTAATATTATTGATAAGCTCAAGACATGGTCTTGAAGAGGATCGCGTGGTACGGCCCGAGAACGTGCAAGTGGAAGCGATAAATAAAATGCATAATAGCAAAAATTAAATACAAAAAATAAATGAGTTCAAGGGTGTACCCTTGCAGTTCCTGGGCGTTCGATGTACTAAAAATAAAACGTACATAGGGTTGATGTTGGATTACCAAAACCAAAAAAACTGAAAAGGTGAAAAATGATACCATGAAAAAATGCTTCTCATTTGAGTCTTCAACATAGGAACCCTCTAATTCTTCCACATCACACTGCAGTCGAGATCTCTACGTCCTCTTTCCAGATAAGAATGAGAGAAGAAAATTATACCAAGTGCACAAAGAAAGAAGGGGGTGGCCAAATGGTTTTTTGGGGAAAGAGGAGAATTTCAATATATAATAACAGTTCTTTAATTCTATCCGAATACGATTACTAATAACAAAGTTGAGCGATCCCACAGTTTCAGCTGCTACGGCCTTGCCATGACCAAGCTTTAGGACCATTTCGTCTCCATTATCAGGGTTAAGGGATTCTTAGACATTTTCTACATGATAGAATTAAATAGAAATATGCAGACAATAGTAATATTATTGATAAACTCAAGACATGGTCTTGAAGAGGATCGCGTGGTACGGCCCGAGAACGTGCAAGTGGAAGCGATAAATAAAACCAAAACTGCAATTTGGTAGCCATTTATTCCTTCCATGGAATTTTTCTTGGCTCAAAATAATTGAGCTTGAAAAATTCTTACCCTTTTAAAAATACAAGCCAATGAATTTTTATTAAATCTTTAATAAAAATCCAATTTAATTGAGCTCAAATTCTATTTAATCTAATTAAATACTTATACCCATATTATCCTTATTCTTTAATAAGATCCAACTTATTAAATTATAAGGACAAACCAAATATATATTAATGCCATTGATTTATTCTTGGGCCCTTTTCGATTCAATGGATCCCTCTTTGTAAGTAATCAATTTATTTTTGGAATTAATTCCAAATTAATTCTATGTTCATTTTCAGTGATTTGTGTGTGATTGTTTAGGTTCACTTTTCAGTTAGACTTGTGATCTAACACTAATATTAATTAGTATTTCTTGATTAACCCATAGTCAAGAAAGCCCGTCGCTATAGGTGGTCGTGTAGCAACGATCCATGGCATTAGAGACTAGCTGAATTTCCGTATAGGTGGTCGTGTAGCAACGATCCATGGCATTAGAGACTAGCTGAATTTCCGTATGACAATTCAGATTTCCGAGTCCATACTAGTATGGTCCTTTAGTCAATGTTCTTTTTTAGTAAGGAATCCATTCACAAGCCTGATGGAAGTGGCTTAATCAATAAATGTCAAAAAATAAATTGAAAAACGTTTCTAAGACATGTGTTCTAAACGCAGAGTAGAAAGAATAAGTAGATTATTCTAATATTATTTTGTGTTATGAGTTGGTCTTTTAGTCATTCAATTCTCCTACTATTTCAACAAAATCCCACCATTCTCGAGTGGGGTTTTGGTACATCCCTTCCTAGTAGGCTTGGGATCCACAAGAACAATTTACCATGCCTACTTTTATTATTCACATGGAAAAAGCCATCTGGGAGGCAACCAATGCGATTCTCATTCTATGAGATTCCCAAAATAATTTGTCTCACCTCTTTACATGATCCCGAGGACTCCAAATGAACCATACTACCTGGTGTTAAGCCCGACCCATCTACCAAATCACACCTGAATTGTGACCCCCCATGACTCGTGAGATAGGGAAACAACGACCGTGTTCCTTTGTTCATAATAATAATGCAGCTTGCCTTCTAATCCAAAATGTGCCACGACTCGCGAGACCATATTTGGGTAGTAGTGAAAGGGCAGCAGAAACTGCGAGTGGATCTGCCCGGGAACGCACAAGTGGAAACGGTTAAAATAAATTGCGTAACTAAAACGAAATCACAATGAGACCATAAGTCCAAGGGGTGTACCCTTGGAGTTGGAGGGAGTTCGATGTAGTTAATAAAATAAACGACAATATTAAAATGAATAGAGTTATTGGTTGAATGAAAACGTGAGGTACAAAAATATAAATCAAGAATAACCTTTCATTTGTTTATTTTGAACCTGGTTCGTTTAATCCGTTCACGCAAGGCTTCAGCGTAGAAACATTCTAAAGCTTCGCCCACATCACACCGGAACTTGAGATTCCTCAACTTAATTTGCTAGAAAAGAATTGACGAGAAAAAATACACCAAGTGTGTACAAGAGGGGGTTAGACCGAGAGGTGGAATTGGAGAGAAGGAAATTATTTTCTTGCTTTTTTATATACTCATTAATTATTCCAAATAAATAATGTACATATACCTTTTATGGATGAAATAAAATATGTTGAGGTTCATTTAACCATCCATAAGTTAATAAAATCCTTTATTCGAAATAAAGAATCACTAACATGACACTTTACAAAAGTGAATTTGTTACTCAATATTTTCCTTTCCAAATCATCTCCACCAACTTAATTAATGGGCTTGGGCTTATTTTAATTAATTAAAATACAAGGCCCAATCAATCTTAATTAAATCCTATTTAATTAAGTCAATCATAAAGTTAATCCATTTAAATATATGAACCCAATAACCGTTTATTAAATAATAAGTCCAATTCATTAAATACAAAGGGCAAGCCTAATTTAAATTAATCCAAATAATTTATCCTTGGGCGTATCCATCCAATGGATCCCTCTCATATATAAGTATTCCAATTA
>NW_011628118.1:75608-89955 GCF_000512975.1 Sesamum indicum | reverse complement strand
TATAGGTTCACCTTTCAGCTAGACTTGAGCTAGTGTCCACCACTATTAATAATTAAATCAAATTTAATTAATAATTATTGATTAATCCTTGAGCAAGAAAGCCTATCATTATGGTGACCTTCTAGCAACGATCCATGGCACTAGAGACTAGATGCAAATCCATGTGAACTTTTAGGCCCCGAGTCTACACTAGTATGGTTATTCCATCTACCGTCTCCTGGCCATAGTCTACACCATGGAATTAGGTGTCAGTTCCCATCCTACAGTAGGCGTCTATGCTTAATACTTAAGGTCGCGTCACGCCAAATTGCTCGAACAAGAAACCTATTTTTTCTACTCGACCAATGACTGTGGCCACAAGTTTCTAGAGCGTTAACGCATCTCCATGTGCATAGGAGATGCCTCTGTCACGTTTTGACAGGAAATAGATCATCTTCTTGGAACTAACCGCCTTCTCTACATACTTTGAAAGCACAAGACAAGTCTTATGATGACCATTTCTGTGATATGATCACCTCTTACACAAATGTATGATACAGTCATCCGCATGCACGTGACTGCCGTGATTCATCAAGTCTGAGGATTGGTCCCGTACTATTGGAGCGGACTCATGTCATACCGACCAAGCCTCCAAGGCATCCATATGATGATCCCCACGAGTCAATTGACCTATTTAGATAACCATTAACACATCTGCCTCTGATGAAAAACGGAACTCATCAAATGAATGTGAATCATAATGCAAGTCTCCATAGGACACTTCAATGCCCATTCTCGAGGTCCTTGATTCGGAATATTTCTAACCAAACCCTAAAAGTTTGTTTCATGACCGCCATCTAATGCACATTTCTAACTATTGCACGGTTGTTCAATGTGGTCTGTGGGATTTGTTGTGATATTTCAAAGAAGTGCAAACATAAATGTAATGGGCAAAACAAAAGAAATGCCAATAGCGAATACTCATTTTATTCATTGAATAATATTACATAAAATCGAGTTATTGCCGGAATAGATTACAAACATTCCAATCTAATTAGCTTTCAGGTCATATTCTAACAGTCTCCCACTTAACCTAAATCCAATAAACTATTGACCTCAAACCCGTCTTATCCAAATGCCGAGCATGGGCAATTTGAGACATTGGCTTAATAAGTTGATCCTCTCTTATCCAAATGCCGAGCATGGGCAATTTGAGACATTGGCTTAATAAGTTGATCCTCTGTGTTTTCTGTTAAGCAAACTCAGTCTATCCTGACGTCACCTCTGCTCACCATCTCTCTAAGCAGATGGTAGCATTTAAGAATATGTTTGGAACGGTGATGAGATCTTGGTTTCTTTGCTTCTGCTATTACCCGGTTGTTATCCCAAAGGATAACTACGGGCTCAACAATTCTAGATACCACACCCGACTCTTAGATGTATTTTTTCATCGAAATCGCTTCCTCAACTACTTCTGAAATTACTATGTATTCAGTTTTCATGGTGGAATACGTTGTGGTAACCTACTTGGTACTTTTTCTAAGCAACCACACCACCATTCAGCTTGAATACAAAACCTGATTGAGACTTGGCATCATCATCGTCCGATTGCAAGCTAGCATCATTGTAGCCTTCCAATATCAATTCTCCACTACCGTAAATCAAGAACACATCTTTAGTCCTTTTCAGTTACTTAAGTATTATCTTGACTGCTCCTCCCTGGCGCATGTCAGATATCTGCTCGTCACGCTCAAAGCATACGCGACATCTGGCCTGGTGTACTGGACAACATACTGAATGCTTCCTACGGTTGAAATATAAGGGATGTCCGACATCCTTTTAAGTTCCTCATCAGTTTTGGGGCTCAACAATTCTAGATACCACACCCGACTCTTAGATGTATTTTTTCATCGAAATCGCTTCCTCAACTGCTTCTGAAATTACTATGTATTCAGTTTTCATGGTGGAATACGTTGTGGTAACCTACTTGGTACTTTTTCTAAGCAACCACACCACCATTCAGCTTGAATACAAAACCTGATTGAGACTTGGCATCATCATCGTCCGATTGCAAGCTAGCATCATTGTGGCCTTCCAATATCAATTTTCCACTACCGTAAATCAAGAACACATCTTTAGTCCTTTTCAGTTACTTAAGTATTATCTTGACTGCTCCTCCCTGGCGCATGTCAGATATCTGCTCGTCACGCTCAAAGCATACGCGACATCTGGCCTGGTGTACTGGACAACATACTGAATGCTTCCTATGGTTGAAATATAAGGGATGTCCGACATCCTTTTAAGTTCCTAATCAGTTTTGGGAGACTGCTTCTTGGACATCTTAATCCCATGCCTCATGGGAAGGAATCCTTGTTTTGAGTTCTGCATCTTGAATCTCTTCAAGATTTCTCAATATATGAGGATTGGGTTAGTCCTAACATCCTTCTAGATCTATCGCTATAACTCTTGATGCCAAGAATCTAAGAGGATCACCCATATCATTCATGGAAAATTATGTGGAAAACCATGCTTTAATGTTGCCTAACATCTTAACACCATTCCCAATTAGTAAGATGTCATATACATAAAACACAAGGTACGCAACCGCGCTCCTACTGATCTTCTTGAATACACAAGGATCAAATTCATTCTTGATGAAATCATAACCCCGTATGACTTCATCAAAACGTGTGTTCCAGCTTTAGAAAGCTTATTTGAGGCTATAGATGGACATTTGGAGACGATAGGCCTTCTTTTCTTCTCATGGGAAGTGAAACCCTTTAGCGGAACAATGTAGATCTCTTCCTCAATGAAACCATTTTGAAATGTCGTTTTCACGTCCATGTTCGATATTTCATAGTCAGACCTTGTTCCTATGGCAAGCAAAATCTGAATGGACTTGGTCATGTCTACGGGCGAATAGGTTTCCTCGAAATCAAACCCGGGTCGTTGAGTGTATCGTTTTCCACGAGCCCAACCTTGAAGGTTGTAATCTTTCTGTCAGCTCCAAACTTGTATTCGTAGACCAATTTGCACCCAACAGGTTTAACACCTTTAGGTGGGTGTACGAGGGTTAAAACTTTATTGAACCTATTGAGTCCATTTCAGATTTCATGGCCTCAAGCCACTTATCTGAATCGATGACCGACGTCACTTCTCAGTACGTCTTTAGATCATTATCCAATTGACTACTTCTTTTTCCTTTTCTTTTTATTCTTTCTGTTTCATCATTTGTTTTTCATTTCCTCGTCCCATTTTTTTTTCTTTTCTTTTCTTTGGGACTAGCAGTGCATCGCTTGTATGCAACCTCATTTCATTCACTCATTTTCATGTCAATTTACAAACAACCAAGCCAACACAACCCCCTTGAATGGGTTCAAAATCATTTCAGGAGATAATCAAGAAGGGGATGATTAAGCTTATAACGTAGTTTAACCTACAAAGGAAAAGCCCAAGCTCAAATGAGTTTTGCTGTGAGTGAATTCAAGGTAGGCTCTTTTGAGGTCAATGGGGTATTCCTAAGTGCCCTTATCACTTTCAGGCACCAAATCTTACAAGAATGTGAACTCAAAATGTATTACACAAGCAAGTTCTAGAATGGACACACTAAGTTTGATGCCCTCAATCAAAAGAAATGTAGGAGCACTATTTAGATGAAATTGCTTTGGCCTTAAAGCTCACACAAAGGCTTTTGTGTTGATTCTTGAACATTGCTTATTTGATGCGGTCAATGGAACACACTTCACATAATTTTATTTATTATTAATATGCCACTAGTGCTAGTTTCTCCTATTTATCTCGCTTATACCAAAAATTCCTATTAATCTAATAGATAAGACAAGACAACAATCAGAAAATTCAAATGCTACCACAGGATAATTCGCATATTTTTTTAAAGACACTAACTTCCTTCACAAGTTTACGTGTTAAGTAAAAATTGTCAACCCCCAAGGAATAATTTTCAGTCTCCACACATCCACATTCCAACAAATTAATTCCCGGACTAATCAAAGACTATTGTCACAATGAATATTGGGCTCCAATCTCTTGTTAAAGGTTGTCACGCTAATTTGAGAGATATCCCAATGATGTAGCCTAAATTTCAGAGGATAAAGGTGGTTAATCCTCAAGCCCGTGCCCAGCCGATATATCTGTATGTCATTGCTCTGAAAATTGATTCTTTGCGCTAAAGATATGTATAATGATTATCAGTTCTTGTGCATTTTCACATGTCTCTATATTACTTACTGTCCAGGGGTTATTAAAGTTCCAATTATTTCACAAATCTCTGGGAACAAGGTACTACATGGTTGATCATAACTAACAGTAGCGATCAAGAAAAGCAAGGTTTTTGCATAAACACAACCTCTATGAAACGCCTTATTTTCAAACATAGCTGTAAACCTCTCATCTTTGAGAACTTCACTCATGAGACCTTTCTTTTTCCTTGATGTTTTCTGAACATCTGTATCATCAGCTCCCTTATTCTCATTCAGCTCTTCGTCGTCCTTAAGAAGTCGGGCTGCCAGAGCCTGATTAACTTTCCGCAGCTTCCTCTTAATATGCAAGATGAAAGATAAATGAGATTGAATTCTCAACACTTGATAGGAAGAATGATACGAGTTCCAATATTTAAGTATGAGTCCAGTTCAAATTACATAAATATATACATATATGTATATACACAAAATCTTTACTACGCCATCAACTTTTTTCAAGTTGAAGTGCAGCGTACAATGGAGAGAATGCTTATAGTAAGTTTATCGATTTCGATCAATAACTAAATCATCTAGCATTACCATCTTGTTCTCCTCAAGGTAATCAATCCTACCAAAGTAATTATCAGAAAAAAATTAGCAGTAAAAGTAAACCAAGCAACCAAAAATTCCCCCCTCAAGTTCAGTGTAACAGTCAATTTCTTTTCCTTTTTTCTTGCCCTTTCCTCTCTACTCCTCTGGCTTTTCACAGCCTAAATAAATGAAATAAAAAATCGAGGAGCGGAAACCTATGGGTGTGAATGGGGTTTGATCGTGGGAGGCGAAGAGTAGTTTTGAGGGTTTTTGCCAGTGGAGTTTTCTTTCATGGATTTTTGTGTCGCATCCACCTCCAACGGCGCTTCTCCTCGGTGTGCTGATTGATGAAAGAAACACATCTTCGCTTCCATCAATCGGAGTAATAAACCCTCCGCCAATGGTACTAAACTCTAACCCCTCTGTTGGTTTTCCTCTCTGTTTTTCAGGGGTTTTTAGAAAATCCTTCTTTTGGCATTTATCCTTCACTTTGAAAAATCTGCAGATATGACATGATATTGTAGACTTGATTAGGTAAATGTGCATTCTGAACTTGTTTTTATGTGATACTTCTACATGAACAAAGAACGAAATATTGTTCCTACTGTCCAAATGAAAACTTGTCTCACCTAGGAGCTTGTACTTTCTTCTTGGATTTTGCCTTTGTGTTTTTTCATGCTCATCTTCTCACAATTCACTCGCTGATGATGCATCAGAATCACCAATAGCATTTTCATCCTCTTCTTCAACAGCTTCAAAATACTCCTCCAGCAAAGATGCCTTTTTTTTGTTGTTGATGGCATTGAGTGCAAAGCGAGGTATTTATTTGAGAATTCATCAACCTCATAGTCCTGGAAGCAGTGTCAAGAAATGATACAGAATTTGGTTGAAGTTTGGACGTAAACAAATTCGAATACATATGTTGTCAGTACGAGTCGAACAGTGATGCCATCATCATTAATGAATCTTTCTACACTAATCATCAAACAAAATCCACCCAATATATTTGTGAACTATTCAAAAGGTTGTAACGCTAGTTTGAGAGATATCCCAATGATGTAGTCTAAATTTCAGAGGATAAAGGTGGTTAATACTCAAGCCCGTGACCAGCCTATATATCTGTACCTCATTGCTCTCAAAATTGATTCTTTCCGCTAAAGATATGTATAATAATTATCATTTCTTGTGCATTTTCACATATCTCTATATTACTTAATGTCCAAGGGTTATTAAAGTTCCAACTATTTCACAAATCCCTGGGAACAAGGTACTACATGGTTGATCATAACTAACAGCAGCAATCAAGAAAATCAAGTTTTTTGCATAAACAAAACCTCTACGAAATACGTTATTTTCAAAAATAGTTGTAAACCTCTCATCTTTGAGAACTTCACTCGTTAGACCTTTCTTTTTCTTTCATGTTTTCTGAACATCTACATCATCAGCTCCCTTATTCTCATTCATCTCTTCCTCCTCCTCAAGACGTCAGGTTGCCAGAGCCCAATTAACTTTTGACAGCTTCCACTTAATCTGCAAGATGAAATATAAATGAAATTGAATGCTCAACATTTGATAGGAAGAATGGTATGAGTTCCAATATTTAAGTTTGAGTCATAATGTAGTTGAAATTACATAAATATATACATATATGTATATACACAAAATCTTTACTACGTCATAAATTTTATTCAAGTTAAAGTGCAGCGTACAATGGAGAGGGTGCTTATAGTAAGTTTATCGATTTTGATCAATAACTAAATCAACTAGCATTACCATCTTGTTCTTCTGAAGGTAATCAATCCTACCAAAGTAATTATCAGAAAAATATTAGCAGTAACAGTAAACCAAGCAACCAACAATTCCCCCCTCAAGTACCCTATAACAATCAATTTCTTTTCCTTTTTTCTTGCCGTTTCCTCTCTACTGCTTTGGCTTTTCAAACCCTAAATAAAAGAAATAAAAAAATAGAGAAGTGGAAACATGTGGATATGGATGGGGTTTGATGGTGGGAGGCGAACAGTAGTTTTAAGGTTTTTTACGAGTGGGGTTTCTTTTTTGGATGTTTGTGTCACATCCACCTCCAACGCCGCTTCTCCTGGTTGTGTTGATTTATGAAAGAAACACATCTTCGCTTCCATCAACCGGAGTAATAACCCCTCCGCCACTAGTACTAAACCCTAACCCTTGTGTTGGTTTTTCCTCTCCATTTTTGAGGGGTTTTTAGAAAATCCTTGTTTTGCCATTTATCCTTCACTTTGAAAAATCTGCAGATATGACATGATATTGAAGACTTGATTAGGTAAATGTGCATTCTGAACTTGTTTTTATGTGATGACTTCTACATGCACAAAGAACGAAATTTTGTTCTTGCTCTCCAAATGAAAACATGTGTCTCACCTAGGAACTTGTACTTTCTTGTTGGATTTGGCCTTTGTGTTTTCATGCTCATCTTCTCACAATTCACTCGGTGATGATGCATCAGAACCAGCAATAGCCTTTTCAACCTCTTCTTCAACAACTTCAAAATGCTCCTCCAGCAGAGATGCCTTTTTTTGTTGTTGATGGCATTGGGTGCAAAGCCAGGTATTTGTTTGAGAATTCATCAACCTCAGCCAGGTATTTGTTTGAGAATTCATCAACCTCAAAGTCCTGGAAGCTGTGTCAAGAAATGATACGTAATTTTGCTGCTGTTTGGACGTACACAAATTCCAATATATATGTTGCCAGTACGAGTCGAACAGTGATGCCATCATCATTCATGAATCTTTCTACACTAATCATCAAACAAAATCCACCCACTACATTCGTGTCCTATTCAAAATCTTGTTACGCTAATTTGAGAGATATTCCAATGATGTATCCTAAATTTCAGAGGATAAAGGTGGTTGATACTCAAGCCCGTGACCAGCCGATATATCTCTATCTCATTGCTCTCAAAATTGATTCTTTGCGCTAAAGATATGTATAATGATTATCAGTTCTTGTGCATTTTCACATGTCTCTATATTAGTTACTGTCCAGGGGTTATTAAAGTTCCAACTATTTCACAAATCCCTGGGAACAAGGTACTACATGGTTGATCATAACTAACAGGAGCAATCAAGAAATGCAAGTTTTTTGCATAAACACAACCTCTACGAAATGCCTTATTTTCAAACATTGCTGTAAACCTCTCATCTTTGAGAAGTTCACTCGTGAGACCTTTCTTTTTGTTTGATGTTTTCTGAACATCTGCATCATCACCTCCCTTATTCTCATTCAGCTCTTCCTCCTCCTGAAGAAGTCGGGCTGCCAGAGCCCGATTAACTTTCGGCAGCTTCCTCTTAATATGCAAGATGCAAGATAGATGAAGTCGAATTCTTTACACTTGACAGGAAGAATGATATAAGTTCCAATATTTATGTATGAGTCACAAGGCAGTTGAAATTACATAAGTACATACATATATGTATATACACAAAATCTGTACTACATCTTAAACTTTATTCAAGTTGAGGTGCAGCGTACAACAGAGAGAGTGCTTATAGTAAGTTTATCGATTTTGATCAATAACTAAATCATCTAACATTACCATCTTGTTCTTCTCAAGGTAATCAATCCTACCAAAGTAATTATCAGCAAAAAATTAGCAGTAAAAGTAAACCAAGCAACCAATAATTTCCCCCTCAAGTTCCGTTTAACAGTCAATTGCTTTTCCTTTTTACTTTCCCTTTCCTCTCTACTGCTCTGGCTTTTCACAACCTAAATAAAATAAATAAAAAAATCGAGGAGTGAAAACATATGGGTATGGATGGGGTTTGATGGTGGGAGGCGAACAGTTTTGAGGATTTTTACCTGTGGGGTTTTCTTTCTTGGATTTTTGTGTCGTATCCACCTCCAACAGCGCTTCCCCTTGGTGTTCTAATTGATGAAAGAAACACATCTTCGCTTCCATCAACCAGAGTAATAAACCCTCCGCCAGTGGTACTAAACATTAACCCTCTGTTAGTTTTTCCTCTCTGTTTTTGAGGGGTTTTAAGAAAACCCTTCTTTTGTCATTTATCCTTCACTTTATTCAAGTTAAAGTGTTGCGTACAATGTAGAGAGTGCTTATAGTAAGTTTATAGATTTTGATCCATAACTAAATCATCTAGCATTACCATCTTCTTCTTCTCAAGGTAATCAATCCTAGCAAAGTAATTATAACAAAAAAATTAACAGTAAAAGTAAACCATGCAACCAACAATTCCCCCATCAAATTCCCTGTAGTAGTCAATTTCTTTTCCATTTTTCTTTCCCTTTCCTCTCTACTGCTCTGGCTTTTCAAACCCTAAATAAAAGATATAAAAAAATTGAGAAGTGGAAGCATGTGGATATGGATGGGGTTTGATGGTGGGAAGCGAACAGTAGTTTTGACGGTTTTTACTAGTGGGGTTTTCTTTCTTGGATTTTTGTGTCGCATCCACCTCCAACGCCGCTTCTCCTGGGGGGTTTTCTTTCTTGGATTTTTGTGTCGCATCCACCTCCAACGCCGCTTCTCCTGGGTGTGCTGATTGATGGAAGAAACACATCTTCGCTTCCATCAACCAGAGTAATAAACCCTCCGCCAATGGTACTAAACCCTAACCCCTCTGTTAGTTTTTCCTCTTTGTTTTTGAGGGGTTTTTAGAAAACCTTTCTTTTGTCATTTATCCTTCACTTAGAAAATTCTGCAGATATGACATGATATTGATGACTTGATTAGGTAAATGTGTATTCTGAACTTGTTTTAATGTGATGACTTCTGCATGAACAAAGAACGAAATTTTGTTCCTGCTGTCCAAATGAAAACTTGTCTCACCTAGGAGCTTGTACTTTCTTTTTGGATTTGGCCTTTGTGTTTTCATGCTCATCTTCTCACAATTCACCCGCTGATGATGGATCAGAACCACCAATAGCCTTTTCATCCTCTTCTTCAACAACTTCAAAATGCTCCTCCAGCAAAGATGCCTTTTTTTGTTGTTGATGCATTGGGTGCAAAGGCAGGTATTCGTTTGAGAATTCATCAACCTCAAAGTCCTGCAAGCGGTGTCAAGAAACGATACGTAATTTGGCTATTTTTTTGACGTGAACTAATTCCAATACATATGTTGTCACTATGAGTCCAACAATGATGCCATCGTCATTAATGAATCTTTCTACACTAATCATCAAACAAGATCCACCCACTACATTCGTGTCCTATTCAAAAGGTTGTTACGCTAATTTGAGAGATATCCCAATGATATAGCCTAAATATCAGAGGATAAATACTGAAGCCCGTGACCAGCCGATATATCTTTATCTCATTGCTCTCAAAATTGATTCTTTGCGCTAAAGATATGTATAATGATTATCATTTCTTGTGCATTTTCACATGTCTCTATATTACTTACTGTCCAGGGGTTATTAAAGTTCCAACTATTTCAAAAATCCCTGAGAACAAGGTACTACATGGTTGATCATAACTAACAGCAACAATAAAAAAAAAGCAAGTTTTTTGTATAAACAGAACCTCAATGAAATACCTTATTTTCAAATATAGCTGTAAACCTCTCATCTTTGAGAACTTCACTCGTGAGTCCTTTCTTTTTCTTTGATGTTTTCTGAACATCTGCATCATCAGCTCCCTAAATCTCATTCAGCTATTCCTCCTCCTCAAGAAGGCGGGCTGCCGAAGCCAGATTACCTTTCGGCAGCTTCTTCTTAATCTGTCAGATAAAAGATAAATGAAATTGAATTCTAAACACTTGATAGGAAGAATGATATGAATTTCAATATTTTAGTATGAGTCATAAGGTAGTTGAAATTAGATGAATATATAAATATATGTATATACACAAAATCTTTACTACGTCATAAACTTTATTCAAGTTAAAATGCTGCGTACAATGGAGAGAGTGCTTATAGTAAGTTTATCGATTTTGATCAATAACTAAATCATCTAGCATTACCATCTTGTTCTTCTCAAGCTAATCAATCCTACCAAAGTAATTATCAGAAAAAAATTAGCAGTAACAGTAAACCAAGTAACCAACAATTCCGCCCTCAAGTTCCCTATAACGGTTAATTTCTTTTCCTTTTTTCTTGCCCTTTCCTCTCTATTGCTCTGGCTTTTCCAACCCTAAATAAAAGAAATAAAAAAATCGAGGAGTGCAAACATGTGGGTATGGATGGGGTTTGATGGTGGGAGGCGAACAGTAGTTTTGAGGGTTTTTACCAGTGGGGTTTTCTTTCTTGAATATTGTGTCGCATCCACCTCCAACGCCGCTTCTCCTGGGTGTGCTGATTGACGAAAAAAACACATCTTCGCTTCCATCAATCGGAGTAATAAACCCTCCGCCAGTAGTACTAAACCCTAACTCCTCTGTTGATTTTTCCTCTCCGTTTTTGAGGGGTTTTTATAAAACCCTTCTTTTTCTATTTATCCTTCAATTCAGAAAATCTATAAAAATGACATGATATTGAAGACTTGATTAGGTAAATGTGCATTTTGAACTTGTTTTTATGTGATGACTTGTAAATGCACAAAGAACGAAATTTTCTTCTTGTTGTTCAAACGAAAACATGTGTCTCACCTAGGAGGTTGTACTTTCTTCTTGGATTTGGCCTTTGTGTTTTCAAGCTCATCTTCTCACAATTCACTCGCTGATGATGCATTAGAAACACAAATAGCCTTTTCATCCTCTTCTTCAACAGCTTCAAAATGCTCCTCCAGCAAATATGCCCTTTTTTTTGTTGATGATATTGGGTGCAAAGCCAGGTATTTGTTTGAGAATTCATCAACCTCAAAGTCCTGCAAGCGGTGTCAAGAAACGATACGTAATTTGGCTATTTTTTGGACGTAAACAAATTCCAATACATATGTTGTCACTATGAGTCCAACAATGATGCCATCGTCATTAATGAATCTTTCTACACTAATCATCAAACAAGATCCACCCACTACATTCGTGTCCTATTCAAAAGGTTGTTACGCTAATTTGAATATCCCAATTTACGCTAATTTGAGAGATATCCCAATGATATAGCCTAAATTTCAGAGGATAAAGGTGGTTGATACTCAAGCTCATGCCCAGCCGATATATCTCTATCTCATTGCTCTCAAAATTGATTCTTTGCGCTAAAGATATGTATAATGATTATCATTTCTTGTGCATTTTCACATGTCTCTATATTACTTACTGTCTAGGGGTTATTAAAGTTCCAACTATTTCAAAAATCCCTGAGAACAAGGTACTACATGGTTGATCATAACTAACAACAACAATAAAAAAAAAGCAAGTTTTTTGTATAAACAGAACCTCAATGAAATAACTGATTTTCAAACATAGCTGTAAACCTCTCATCTTTGAGAACTTCACTCGTGAGTTCTTTCTTTTTCTTTGATGTTTTCTGAACATCTGCATCATCACCTCCCTTATTCTCATTCAGCTCTTCCTCCTCTTCAAGAAGTCATGCTGCCAGAGCCCTATTAACTTTCGGCAGCTTCATCTTAACCTGCAAGATGAAAGATAAATGAAATTGAATTCTCAACACTTGATAGGAAGAATGATATAAGTTCCAATATTTAAGTATGAGTCATAAGGAAATTGAAATTACATGAATATATACATATATGTATATGCACAAAATCTTTACTACATCATACATTTTATTCAAGTTAAAGTGCTGCGTATAATGGAGAGAGTGCTTATAGTAAGTTTATCGATTTTAACTAATAACTAAATCATCTAGCATTACCATCTTGTTCTTCTCAAGGTAATCAATCCTACCAAAGTAATTATCAGAAAAAAATTAGCAGTAACAGTAAACCAAGCAACCAACAATTCTCCCCTCAAGTTCCCTGTAACAGTCAATTTCTTTTCCTTTTTTCTTGCCCTTTCCTCTCTATTGCTCTGGCTTATCAAACCCTAAATAAAAGAAATAATAAAATGCTGAAGTGGAAACATTTGGGTATGGATAGGGTTTGATGGTGGGAGGCGAACAGTAGTTTTGAGGGTTTTTACTAGTGGGGTTTCTTTCTTGGATTTTTGTGTCGCATCCACCTCCAACGCCGCTTCTCCTGGGTATGCTGATTGATGAAAGAATCACATATTCGCTTCCATCAACCGGAGTAATAAACCCTCCACCAGTGGTACAAAACCCTAACCCCTCTGTTGGTTTTTTCTCTCTATTTTTGAGGAGTTTTTAGAAAATCCTTCTTTTGTCATTTATCCTTCACTTTGAAAAATCTGCAGATATGACATGATATTGAAGACTTGATTAGGTAAATGTGCATTCTGAACTTGTTTTTATGTGATGACTTCTGCATGAACAAAGAACGAAATTTTCTTCCTGCTATCCAAATGAAAACTTGTCTCACCTAGGAGCTTGTACTTTCTTTTTGGATTTTGCCTTTGTGTTTTCATGCTCATCTTCTCACAATTCATTCGCTGATGATGCATCAGAACCACCAATAGCTTTTTCATCCTCTTCTTCAACAGCTTCAAAATGCTCCTCCAGCAAAGATGCCTTTTTTTGTTGTTGATGGCATTGGGTGCAAAGCCAGGTATTTGTTTGAGAATTCATCAACCTCAAAGTCCTGCAAGCGGTGTCAAGAAACGATACGTAATGTGGCTATTGTTTGGACGTAAACAAATTCCAATACATATGTTGTCACTATGAGTCCAACAGTGATGCCATCGTCATTAATAAATCTTTCTACACTAATCATCAAACAAGATCCACCCACTACATTCGTGTCCTATTCAAAAGGTTGTTACGCTAATTTGAGAGATATCCCAATGATATAGCCTAAATATCAGAGGATAAAGGTGGTTGATACTCAAGCCCATGACCAGCCGATATATCTCTATCTCATTGCTCTCAAAATTGATTCTTTGCGCTAAAGATATGTATAATGATTATCATTTCTTGTGCATTTTTACATGTCTCTATATTACTTACTGTCCAGGGGTTATTAAACTTCCAACTATTTCAAAAATCCCTGAGAACAAGGTACTACATGGTTGATCATAACTAACAACAACAATAAAGAAAAAGCAAGCTTTTTGTATAAACAGATCCTCAATGAAATAACTTATTTTGAAACATAGCTGTAAATCTCTCATCTTTGAGAACTTCACTCGTGAGTCCTTTCTTTTTCTTTGATGTTTTCTGAACATCTGCATCATCAGCTCCCTAAATCTCTTTCAGCTATTCCTCCTCCTCAAGAAGGCGGGCTGCCAAAGCCAGATTACCTTTCGGCAGCTTCCTCTTAATCTGTAAGATTAAAGATAAATGAAATTGAATTCTCAACACTTGATAGGAAGAATGATATGAGTTTCAATAATTTAGTATAAGTCATAAGGCAGTTGCAATTACATGAATATATAAATATATGTATATACACAAAATCTTTACTACGTCATAAACTTTATTCAAGTTAAAGTGCTGCGTACAATGGAGAGAGTGCTTATAGTAAGTTTATCGATTTTGATCAATAACTAAATCATCTAGCATTACCATCTTCTTCTTCTCAAGGTAATCAATCCTACCAAAGTAATTATAAGAAAAAAATTAGCAGTAAAAGTAAACCA
>NW_011628118.1:53574-75516 GCF_000512975.1 Sesamum indicum | reverse complement strand
TAAATAAAAGAAATAAAAATTTTGAGAAGTGGAAACATGTGGGTATGGATGGGGTTTGATGGTGGGAAGCGAACAGTAGTTTGACGGTTTTTACTAGTGGGGTTTTCTTTCTTGGATTTTTGTGTCGCATCCACCTCCAATGCCGCTTCTCCTGGGTGTGCTGATTGATGGAAGAAACACATCTTCGCTTCCATTAACCGGAGCAATAAACCCTTCGCTAGTGGTACTAAACCCTAACCCTTCTGTTGGTTATTCCTCTCTGTTTTTGAGGAGTTTTTAGAAAACCCTTCTTTAGCCATTTATCCTTCACTTTGAAAAATCTGAAAATATGATATGATATTGAACACTTGATTAGGTAAATGTGCCTTCTGAACTTGTTTTTATGTGATGACTTCTGCATGCACAAAGAACGAAATTTTGTTCTTGCTATCCAAATGAAATCATGTGTTTGACCTAGGAGCTTGTACTTTCTTCTTGGATTTGGCCTTTGTGTTTTCATGCTCATTTTCTGACAATTCACTCGTTGATGATGCATGAGAACCAACAATAGTCTTTTCATCCTCTTCTTCAATTGTTTCAAAATACTCCTCCAGAAAAGATGCCTTTTTTTGTTGTTGATGGCATTGGGTGCAAAGCCAGGTATTCGTTTGAGAATTCATCAACCTCAAAGTCCTGCAAGCTGTGTCAAGAATCGATACATAATTTGGCTGCTGTTTGGACGTAAACAAATTCCAATACATATGTTGTCAGTACGAGTCCAACAATGATGCCATCATCATTAATGAATCTTTCTACACTAATCATCAAACAAAATCCACCCAATAGATTCCTGTACTATTCAAAATGTTGTCACGCTAATTTGAGAGATATCCCAATGATGTAGCCTAATTTTCAGAGGATAAATGTGGTTAATACTGAAGCCCGTGACCAGCCGATATATCTGTATCTCATTGCTCTCAAAATTGATTCTATGCGCTAAAGATAAGTATAATGATTATCATTTCTTGTGCATTTTCACATTTCTCTATATTACTTACTGTCCAGGGGTTATTAAAGTTCCAACAATTTCACAAATCCCTGGGAACAAGGTACGACATGTTTGATCATAACTAACAGCCGCAATCAAAAAAAGTATGATTTTTGCATAAACAGAACCTCTATGAAATACCTTTTTTTCAAACATAGCTGTAACCTCTCATCTTTGAGAACTTCACTAATGCGACCATTCTTTTTCTTTGAACTTTTCTGAACATCTATATCATCAGCTCCCTAAATCTCATTCAGCTCTTCCTCGTCCTCAACAAGTCTGATTAACTTTCGGCAGCTTCCTCTTAATCTGCAAGATGAAAGATAATGTAATTGAATTCTCAACATTTGATAGAAAGAATGATATGAGTTCCAATATTTATGTTTGAGTCATAAGGCAGTTGAAATTACATAAATATATATATATATACTCAAAATCTTTAAAATGGTATAAACTTTATTCAAGTTAAAGGTGCATCGTACAATGGAGAGAGTGCTTATAGTAAGTTTATCGATTTTGATCAATAACTAAATCATCTAGCATTACCATCTTGTTCTTCTCAAGCTAATCAATCCTACCAAAGTAATTATCAAAAAAAAATTAGCAGTAACAGTAAATCAAGTAACCAACAATTCCGCCCTCAAGTTCCCTGTAACGGTTAATTTTTTTTCCTTTTTTCTTGCCCTTTCCTCTCTACTGCTCAGGCTTTTCCAACCCTAAATAAAAGAAATAAAAAAATCGAGGAGTGCAAACATGTGGGTATGGAGTGGGTTTGATGGTGGGATGCGAACAGTAGTTTTGAGGGTTTTTACCAGTGGGGTTTTCTTTCTTGAATATTTGTGTCGCATCCACCTCCAACGCCGCTTCTCCTGGGTGTGCTGATTGATGAAAAAAACACATCTTCGCTTCCATCAACCGGAGTAATAAACCCTCCGTCAGTAGTACTAAACCCTAACCCCTCTGTTGATTTTTCCTTTCCATTTTTTAGGGGTTTTTATAAAACCCTTCTTTTTCTATTTATCCTTCACTTCGGAAAATCTACAAAAATGACATGATATTGAAGACTTGATTAGGTTTATCCTTCACTTCGGAAAATCTACAAAAATGACATGATATTGAAGACTTGATTAGGTAAATGTGCATTTCGAACTTGTTTTTATGTGATGACTTGTAAATGCACAAAGAACAAAATTTTCTTCTTGCTGTTCAAACGAAAACGTGTGTCTCACCTAGGAGGTTGTACTTTCTTCTTGGATTTGGCCTTTGTGTTTTCAAGCTCATCTTCTCACAATTCACTCGCTGATGATGCATCAGAACCACAAATAGCCTTTTCATCCTCTTCTTCAAGAGCTTCAAAATGCTCCTCCAGCAATTATGCCTTTTTTTTTTGTTGATGGCATTGGGTGCAAAGCCAGGTATTTGTTTGAGAATTCATCAACCTCAATGTCCTGGAAGCGGTGTCAAGAAATGATACGTAATTTGGCTGCTGTTTGGACGTAAACAAATTCCAATACATATATTGTCAGTACGAGTCCAACAGTGATGCCATCATCATTAATGAATCTTTCTACACTAATCATCAAATAAAATCCACCCAATACATTCGTGTACTATTCAAAAGGTTATCACGCTAATTGAGAGATGTCCCAATGATGTAGCCTAAATTTCAGAGGATAAAGGTGGTTAATACTCAAGCCCGTGACCAGCCGATATATCTGTATCTCATTGCTCTCAAAATTGATTCTTTGCGCTAAAGATATGTATAATGATTATCATTTCTTGTGCATTTTCACATGTCTCTATGTTAGTTACTGTCCAGGGGTTATTAAAGTTCCAACTATTTCACAAATCCCTGGGAACAAGGTACTACATTGTTGATCATAACTAACAGCAGCAATCAGGAAAAGCAAGTTTTCTGCATAAACAGAACCTCTACGAAATAACATATTTTCAAACATAGTTGTAAACCTCTCATCTTTGAGAACTTCACTCTTGAGACCTTTCTTTTTCTTTGATGTTTTCTGAACATCTGCATCATCACCTCCCTTATTCTCATTCAGCTCTTCCTCCTCCTCAAGAAGTCGTGCTGCCAGAGCCCTATTAACTTTCGGCAGCTTCATCTTAATCTGCAAGATGAAAGATAAAGGAAATTGAATTCCAAACACTTGATAGGAAGAATGATATGAGTTTCAATATTTAAGTATGAGTCATAAGGCAATTGAAATTACATGAATATATACATATATGTATATGCATGAAATCTTTACTACATCATACACTTTATTCAAGTTAAAGTGCTGCGTACAATGGAGAGAGTGCTTATAGTAAGTTTATCGATTTTGATCAATAATTAAATCATCTAGCATTACCATCATCTTCTTCTCAAGGTAATCAATCTACCAAAGTAATTATAAGAAAAAAATTAGCAGTAAAAGTAAACCATGCAACCAACAATTCCCCCATCAAATTCCCTGTAGTAGTCAATTTCTTTTCCATTTTTCTTTCCCTTTCTTCTCTACTGCTCTGGCTTTTCAAACCCTAAATAAAAGAAATAAAAAAATTGAGAAGTGGAAACATGTGGGTATGGATGGGGTTTAATGGTGGAAAGCGAACAGTAGTTTTGAGGGTTTTTACTAGTGGGGTTTTCTTTCTTGGATTTTTGTGTCGCATCCACATCCAACGCCGCTTCTCCTGGGTGTGCTGATGGATGGAAAAAACACATCTTCGCTTCCATTAACCGGAGCAATAAACCCTTCGCTAGTTGTACTAAACCCTAACCCTTCTGTTGGTTATTCCTCTCTGTTTTTGAGGAATTCTTAGAAATTCCTTCTTTAGCCATTTATCCTTCACTTTGAAAAATCTGAAAATATGACATGATATTGAAGACTTGATTAGGTAAATGGGCCTTCTGAACTTGTTTTTATGTGATGACTTCTGCATGCACAAAGAACGAAATTTTGTTCTTACTATCCAAATGAAATCATGTGTTTCACCTAGGAGCTTGTACTTTCTTCTTGGATTTGGCCTTTGTGTTTTCATGCTCATCTTCTGACAATTCACTCGCTGATGATGCATGAGAACCAACAATAGTCTTTTCATTCTCTTCTTCAATTGTTTCAAAATACTCCTCTAGAAAAGATGCCTTTTTTTTTTGTTGACGGCATTGGGTGCAAAGCTAGGTATTCGTTTGAGAATTCATCACCTCAAAGTCCTGCAAGCAGTGTCAAGAATCGATACATAATTTGGCTGCTGTTTGGACGCAAACAAATTCCAATACATATGTTGTCAGTACGAGTCTAACAATGATGCCATCATCATTAATGAATCTTTCTACACAAATCATCAAACAAAATCTACCCAATACATTCGTGTACTATTCAAAAGGTTTTCACGCTAATTTGAGAGATATCCCAAAGATGTAGCCTAAATTTCAGAGGATGAATGTGGTTAATACTGAAGCCTGTGACCAACCGATATATCTTTATCTCATTGCTCTCAAAATTGATTCTATGCGCTAAAGATATGTATAATTATTATCATTTCTTGTGCATTTTCACATGTCTCTATATTACTTACTGTCCAGGGGTTATTAAAGTTCCAACTATTTCACAAATCCCTGGGAACAAGGTACTACATGGTTGATCATAACTAATCAATAAAAAAAAGTATGTTTTTTGCATAAACAGAACCTCTATGAAATACCTTATTTTCAAACATAGCTGTAACCTCTCATCTTTGAGAACTTCACTCGTGCGACCATTCTTTTTCTTTGATGTTTTCTGAACATCTGCATCATCAGCTCCCTAAATCTCATTCAGCTCTTCCTCGTCCTCAACAAGTCTGATTAACTTTTGGCAGCTTCCTCTTAATCTGCAAGATGAAAGATTAATGTAATTGAATTCTCAACATTTGATAGGAAGAATGATATGAGTTCCAATATTTAAGTTTGAGTCATAAGGCAGTTGAAATTACATAAATATATATATATACTCAAAATCTTTACAACGTCATAAACTTTATTCAAGTTAAAGGTGCAGCGTACAATGGAGAGAGTCCTTATAGTAAGTTTATCGATTTTAATCAATAACTAAATCATCTAGCATTACCATCTTGTTCTTCTTAAGCTAATCAATCCTACCAAAGTAATTATCAGAAAAAAATTAGCAGTAACAGTAAACCAAGTAACCAACACTTCCGCCCTCAAGTTCCCTTTAACGGTTAATTTCTTTTCCTTTTTTCTTGCCCTTTCCTCTCTACTGCTCTGTCTTTTCCATCCCTAAATAAAAGAAATAAAAAAATTGCAAACATGTGGGTATGGATGGGATTTGTTGGTGGGAGGCGAACAGTAGTTTTGAGGGTTTTTACCAGTGGGGTTTTCTTTCTTGAATTTTTGTGTCGCATCCACCTCCAACGCCGCTTCTCCTGGGTGTGCTGATTGATGAAAAAAACACATCTTCGCTTCCATCAACCGGAGTAATAAACCCTTCGCCAGTAGTACTAAACGCTAACCCCTCTGTTCATTTTTCCTCTCCGTTTTTTAGGGATTTTTATAAAACCGTTCTTTTTACATTTATCATTCACTTCGAAAAACCTACAAAAATGACATGATATTGAAGACTTGATTAGGTAACTGTGCATTCTGAACTTGTTTATATGTGATGACTTGTAAATGCACAAAGAACGAAATTTTCTTCTTGCTGTTCAAAAGAAAACATGTTTCTCACCTAGGAGGTTGTACTTTCTACTTGGATTTGGCCTTTGTGTTTTCAAGCTCATATTCTCAAAATTCACTCGCTGATGATGCATCAGAACCACCAATAGCCTTTTCATCCTCTTATTCAACAGCTTCAATATGCTCCTCCAGCAAATATGCCTTTTTTTTGTTGATGGCATTGGGTGCAAAGCCAGGTATTTGTTTGAGAATTCATCAACTTCAAAGTCCTAGAAGCGGTGTCAAGAAATGATACGTAATTTGGCTGTTTTTGGACGTAAACAAATTCCAATACATATGTTGTCAGTACGAGTCCAACAGTGATACCATCATCATTAATGAATCCTTCTGCACTAATCATCAAACAAAATCCACCCAATACATTCGTGTACTATTCAGAAGGTTGTCACGCTAATTGAGAGATATCCCAATGATGTAGCCTAAATTTCAGAGGATGTTGGTGGTTAATACTCAAGCCCGTGACCAGCCGATATATCTCTATCTCATTGCTCTCAAAATTGATTCTTTGCGCTAAAGATATGTATAACGATTATCATTTCTTGTGCATTTTCACATGTCTCTATGTTAGTTACTGTCCAGGGGTTATTAAAGTTCCAACTATTTCACAAATCCCTAGGAACAAGGTACTGCATGGTTGATCATAACTAACAGCAACAATCAGGAAAAGCAAGTTTTTTGCATTAACAGAACCTCTACGAAATAACTTATTTTCAAACATAGCTGTAAACCTCTCATCTTTGAGAACTTCACTCGTGAGACCTTTCTTTATCTTTGATGTTTTCAGAACATCTGCATCATCACCTCCTTTATTCTCATTCAGGTCTCCCTCCTCCTCAAGAAGTCGTGCTACCAGAGCCCTATTAACTTTCGGCAGCTTCCTCTTAATCCGCAAGATGAAAGATAAATGAAATTGAATTCTCAACACTTGATAGGAGGAATGATATGAGTTCCAATATTTAAGTATGAGTCATAAGGCAATTGAAATTACATGAATATATACATATATGAATATGCACGAAATCTTTACTACATCATACACTTTATTCAAGTTAAACTGTTGCGTGGAATGGAGAGAGTGCTGATAGTAAGTTTATCGATTTTGATCAATAACTAAATCATCTAGCATTACATTCTTATTCTTCTCAAGGTAATCAATCCTACCAAAGTAATTATCAGAAAAAAATTAGCAGTAACAGTAAACCAAGCAACCAACAATTTCCCCCTCAAGTTCCCTGTAACAGTCAATTTCTTTTTCTTTTTTCTTGCCCTTTACTCTCTATTGCTTTGGCTTATCAAACCCTAAATAAAAGAAATAAAAAAATGCAGAAGTGGAAACATGTGGGTATGGATGGGTTTTGATGGTGGGAGGCGAACAGTAGTTTTGAGGGTTTTTACTAGTGGGGTTTTCTTTCTTGGATTTTTGTGTCACATCCACCTCCAACGCCGCTTCTCCTGGGTGTGCTGATTGATGAAAGAATAACATCTTCGCTTCCATCAACCGGAGTAATAAACCCTCCACCAGTGGTACTAAACCCTAACCCCTCTGTTGGTTATTCCTCTCTATTTTTGAGGAGTTTTTAGAAAACCCTTCTTTTGTCATTTATCCTTCACTTTGAAAAATCTACAGACTGAACTTGTTTTTATGTGATGACTTCTGCATGCACAAAGAACAAAATTGTGCTCCTATTGTCCAAATGAAAATATGTGTCTCACCTACGAGCTTGTACTTTCTTATTGGATTTGGCCTTTGTGTTTTCATGCTCATCTTCTCACAATTCACTTGCTGATGATGCATCAGAACCACCAATAGCCTTTTCATCCTCTTCTTCAACAACTTCAAAATGCTCCTCCAGCAAAGATGCCTTTTTTTTGTTGTTGATGGCATTGGGTGCAAAGCTAGGTATTTGTTTGAGAATTCATCAAGCTCAAAGTCCTGCAAGCGGTGTCAAGAAACGATACCTAATTTGGTTGTTGTTTTGACGTAAACAAATTCCAATACATATGTTGTCAGTACGAGTCCAACAGTGATGCCATCATCATTAATGAATCTTTCTACACTAATCATCAAACAAAATCCACCCAATACATTCGAGTACAATTCAAAAGGTTGTCACGCTAATCTTAGAGATATCCCAATGATGTAGCCTAAATTTCAGAGGATAAAGGTGGTTAATACTCAAGCCCGTGACCAGCAGATATATTTGTATCTCTTTGGTCTCAAAATTGATTCTTTGCGCTAAAGATATGTATAATTATTATCATTTCTTGTGCATTTTCACATGTCTCTATATTACTTAGTGTCCAGGGGTTATTAAAGTTCCAACTATTTGACAAATCCCTGGGAACAAGGTACTACATGGTTGATCATAACTAACAACAGCAATCAAGAAAAGCAAGTTTTTTGCATAAACCAAACCTCTATGAAATACCTTATTTTTCAAACATAGCTGTAAACCTCTCATCTTTGAGAACTTCACTCGTGAGACCTTTCATTTTATTTGATGTTTTCTGACCATCTGCATCATCAGCTCCCTTGTTCTCAATCAGCTCTTCCTCCTCCTCAAGAAGTTGGGCTGCCAGAGCCCGATTAACTTTCGGCAGCTTCATTCTAATCTGCAAGATGAAAGATAAATGAAATAGAATTCTCAACACTTGATAGGAAGAATTATATGAGTTCCAATATTTAAGTATGAGTCATAAGGCAGTTGAAATTACATAAATATATACATATATGTATATACACGAATGTATTGGGTGCAACTGCATTTGAGGACTTTAGTTGAGAAACTTATTAGCTCATGAGATGCAATGTTAGAAAATTGCAATAAATGGAACTAAATTGAAAAGGGCCCTTACGGGACAAAAGGTGCAATTTTTTCCTTAGAGTTACATTACTTTGTGTGCCTCCCAATTTAGTACAATACATACACTACTTGTAAACCAATCTTAAAGTACCTTTTAGTTTACCATAAAAGATAAATATTAGTTATAGTTATTAAATAAACTAGGCATAATCACACTATTGGGTTATAAGTTTATCCAGAAAATGATAAGTTATATAAACAAGTTTTTGGAACAAAATTATTATTCCAAAAGCTTCACTATTTCAGCTTTGACCCATTAAGTCTGATTTGATATTATCACAAATAATATAGGTAACTCCTAGGACCCACCATTTGGTTAAATCTAACTTTATGATATTAGCTATTGCTAGGACACATTAAGTGATTAATATGCATTCTTTTACTTTTCTTTTTTTTCTTGGATACCAAAATCATATCGTATGTTTACCACGAAGAGCTATATAATATATCTAAGTAATAATTCAACCCCCTCAGTGCTGTAGTGAGCATTTCTTGTCAATTAATGTGCAAGACTGTTTGCTTGTTGACGAACATGCACAACAGTGATGGAATGAAAAGCCACTGCTAATGTCTTGATATCTTCATAAATTGGTCCTAGTGATAAGGAGACCAATTCAACAACCTTAAGCTTATTGATGATGGATAAGCAATCACCTTCAATAAGAACACTCCTGCAGTGTTTCCACTGCTTCCTTCCCTTCCAAGATGGTCCGGTGTAGTAGGAAAAGAGAAATATTTCATCCACTCTGCTAAACAGATGTCTTTAGAGTTTCTTGCAATAACCCCTATACCCGTAGATGATTATTCTTGAGAATATGCGCCATCAAATGAACTTTTACTAAATCAGTATGTGGAGGATACCACTGATTTGTTTGAGCTTGATTCTGTATTGTACTAAGACTCTGGTAACAATTCATGATGTCGGGAAGATGGATTGTTGACTGACGTATTATCACCATAGGGTGAGAACTTGATGACTCCATCAAACACTTATTGTGGTGATTTAGATATTCCAACAGATAGTAACAAATGAATCAGCTTCTAAACACCAAAGTGACATACAGGAATTTGATACTAGTAGTCACAGTTTAGATAAGGGGCTAAAATAATTAGACTGGGAATAAGTGACAATGCCTAGATCTGCCTGAAAAATGTGTACCTTAAGAGACATAGTTGAGTGTTTCGTCCTCCGCTTTACACAGGGCAAACTTTACAGACTTCAACCTTATGCTTTATCCGATTGCCCAATGTGGGTAATGCATTATCGCAAAATGCACAAAGTGTTCCACGATACCCAATGCTCTCTTCTGTCGCCTTTCTTGTCCCACCATCATGTCTTTAATATCATGAATAGGTGATGAGAAAAATTTTAAGCATGATATAGGATACATTGGGATAGATTGAATAATTGCCTTTAGGAGAGTCTCCTTACCCGCTTGGGAGAGCATCTTCTTCTTCCACCCTTGTACTCTTTGTCAAATCATATCGTTAATTCAAGCACATTAATACTTCTGTCTTCAAGCGTCCACCACCACTGGATACCCCAAGTGTTGACTTTCGCTACGGCCAAGTGGTGTTCATTGCATATGTTCCTACTAAACCCCGTGCTTGATTTTTTAAGATTAATAATCTACCCCCGATGCTTGTGTGTATCGGTATAGTGTGGTACCATGGGAAGATGACGATGTGGCCTTGCAAAAAACACAAGGGTATCTTCAACCAAGAATAGGTGAGATATTCGGGGTGCCACGGTTGCCATTCAAACTCCCTGGATCAAACCTAGTGATTTAGCCGCTTTTAACATTCCAATGAGAACTTCTACACAAAATAAGAATAGGTAAGGCGATAAGGGGTATTCTTGTCCGATTCCCCTAGACAGCTTTACTAGTCCAAAATTCTCACCATTAAGAGCAAAAGAATAACTAACAGTACAAAGCAAGCATCAAAAGGAGATGGACAAAAGAGTACTCAAACCCTAGTCTAATAAGATAGAGTCTAAGAAGAGCCACTTAACCAGGTCCTAGACGTTGCTCATGTCAAGCTTCATTATTAAATAGCCGTTCTTTCCTCTTGTCTCAGATTTCAAGAAATGATTAGCATCATAAGTAAGAAAAATATTAACAGATATTAATCGACCTGGAATAAAGGCTAATTCTGATTATGAGATAACTAAAATAGAAAAGGTTTAATCTAGCTATGGTTTTTTATGCACTCTATAAATGACATTGCAAAAGCTAATAGGTCGAAAATATTAAACTGAATCAAGCTTATCACATTTTGGAATTAGAAGTATATGAGTAAGATTCAACGAAGGATCAAACCATTGATTATGCAACAAGTTAAGAATGACAAAAGAGATATTTTTTCTTATGATATGCTAAAATTTGTTACAAAAGATTTGGGCAATACCATTGGGTCTGGGTGATTTCAAAGGAGACATTTGTCAGATAGCTTCTACAATCTCCTTCTCTTTGTAGGGTTCTTTGAACGGTCATTTCATCTCCTTTGATACCTTACGTTCACTTGTGTTTACTACCTCGTCAATGATCGTTGGAAAGGGGTATGCCAAGGTGAATAATTCATCAAAAAAATTGATAATGATGCTCACAATCTACTCTTTTTCTTGACACCACATACACTCATCATTTTGCATTCCATCAATCTTGTTCAGCTGATGCGTGTAAGATACTTTAAAATGAAATAGCCTTGAGTCTCAATTATCCTCTTTTAACCAATATTCTTTGCCTCTTTGTTTCTAGATGATCTCATCTTCCATAAAACATCTCTCAATTTCCTCTCAACATTTTTTCAGCATTTTCAATCAATTGTCAAGACTCTAGAAATGTAATCCTTTCTTCAAGCTCTTTAATCATCCATTTCAAGTGTCCAAATGAGCACTTGCTCTATCTAGCCAGTTACATCCTACACCTTTAGACTCGCTAAGTAGATGTTTGGTGTTAAAAGAGGTACAAACAACCTTTCCACTATCAAAAATCATCTTCCCACACTCGTCTACCTTCAACCACATTGCCCCAAAGCGCTACACCTTAGAGTAGTTGTCGTGAAAATTGCTGATTTAGAGTCATACTTATAATTAAAGGAGCATAGTCAGACAATTGAATCGGGATGACGTCTACTTTCGCATTTGATCAGGTAGATCACCTTGGGTTTGCAAATATACAATCCAAACGAGCCATGACATTATTGGAATGAATGACAATGAGCCAGTTAGATTAGTTGTTAATCATTCTGCAATCTTTATCGAATAATATTAGATTGATGAATACTGTAAGAGTTCATCAAGTTGGCAGTGTGTTTTATTTTGTTTAATGCCCTCAGGTCTTTCTCTTTAATCGGTCCCACTATATTGAACGGGGTTTTCAATATCACAACCAAATGCCCACGGATCGAAAGGTGAAACTCATGGAGTTGGGCTATGCATAGATTTCACAACTATAAAACCAACACATGAGGGTCTTGGCCTGATGCGTTCCATGTCGAGAACCTCGAAATAGGGCATCAAAGGTCCTATGGAGTCTTGTACTAAGTATCGCAGCCGTGTTTCGTCGGAAAGAGAAGTAAGTATTCTTTGCTATTTTAGTGTATTAGTTCGGAAGGTAGTTGACTGACTCAACTAACTTGTAGGAATCGTCATATGGAAACTATTAAGGCTTGATCAGTATGACTGGGATTTTTTGGTTCTGATAGTACGAGATTAGTCATCGGACTTGAATAATCATGCTACTCACATGCATATGAAGACTGTATCTTAGATATGGCGAGTGGTGATTGTGTCGTGAGACATGATCCTCATGAGCCTTATCTAGTGCATTTTGAGTATTTAGTAAGGACGGTGGATCCAACAAAGGATCTATCTCCTGTGAATATATGTCAATGAGTTCTCTTATGCGCTCTAAGATAGTTTAGACTCTAAAAGTATTTAGCCAAAATGATTGATCGATCAGGGATAGTTTTAAGATCAGATCAGTAGAGTAAATGCATCTCGAGTATTAAGCATTATTGCCTAGTCAAGGATGGGAATCGACATCCAATTCGATGCTCGATTCTAAGATCGGAAAATGGTTAACAGTAAGACCGTAGTCGTACAGATTCAGAGCCTACATGTTCACGCTGCTATTGACCTAGTTTCTAGTACCATGGACCGTTGTTACACGACCACCCATGGTAATGAGCTATTTCTGATTATGGGTTAATTCAAAATAATTACTTAAATTAAATTTAATTAATGAGCTATTTCTAATTATGGCTTGATTTAGTTTTAATTAATCAAGCTCGGTACATGAAAATACAAGCCCAAGTCCTTTGTTAGGCCATGGCTAGGTTAAAGAGTCAAAACTCCTCCTTGGGTGTGGTGTGGCATAGAGAGATGGTTGAAGAAATCTTTCTAGGTTAAAGCTACTTGGTATCTTGTGACTAGATCGCATATAAAGTTTCTAAAATACTCACAGCCAACCAGTAGGTGCAGCAAAAATATACCCATGAAATTTCACTCCTATTGTCTCTCTAAAAACCCTCTTAAGATCTTAGAGATCCAATGAGGAACAAAGGATCAAATGTTAAACAATAACATTGTTGATTGTTTGCACATTTGTTGAGTTTTTGCTAGTACAAAATCTCCACATCCATTAGTGGTGGTATGTTAGTCTTTGGAGGGTCTCTAAATCGAGATTTCACTGCGAACGATACAGAATGAGGAATCAACGCGTGTAGTCGAGCATAATGTGGATTTTTGTCCCTATTATTTATTTTTTCTCCAAATTATTGGCCTTCATTATTTTATTTTTACACCAAAGGTCGGGGAAAACATTAAGGGTACACCCATTGGTCAAGATTTAATTTTGCATTTAATTTTGGGCTTGAGAATTTTTCTTAAATTTTGAAATATCTAAAATATAATTGATTCCTGGAAAAGTAAAAAAAAACCAAAAAGTTTCAAAAAAAAAAAAAATTGCAGTAGAGGTGTCGATAAGCGCACGGCTGGGTGCGCACTCCTGCGGACATGCGTGCTAGGAAGGGCGCGTGCATGTCTACGCTGGACGCCTGGGCGTGCATTGGAAGAAGATCCACGAGCGGGGTGCGCGCATTTTTTGCACATGTCTACTCTATGTTTTTTCAAAATTTTTATTTTTTCTGAATTTTCTGCATATTTTTCTGAAAAGTAAATTTTGGGAAACTTAATTTTTGGTTGAGATGTGGTATTCTTTAAAATTAAATTACTAAAATTAATTTGAATGGGTTCTCAAACAAGAATTAATTTTTTGTATCCGTTGCACTTCTGTCCATAAATAAGTTGCATTATTTTTAATAGAAAAACCCTTGGATTGGACATGTGATTAATATATGAGATTGGATATTATTATTATAATGCATGGTTTGTGTTATATTTTTTGTGCATGTTTATTTTGAAAATAAATGGGCTTTTTTGTTAATTTGACTAAAATAGATGATCACAAAATTCATTGTATGGTTTATTTTCTGATGGGTTGTGGCATGCGCGCCACTTATTTTCTTATCTCTCTGTTTTTAGCCTAATTATTTAAGACATGTTTTTCTCCTATTTATGTACTTTCCGCTACTTCTGTTTGGGGTTCCTTTTTAGTCGTAATAAGTGTAGTAGGTTAGGGAGATTTAGTTTTATTTTTTGTAACAATTGAAAAAACTAGCTCAGACAATGGAGGCCTGTGGAGAAGCTATGGGTTGGCTCATGGAGAAGAGGTCCAAAGGACGGAGCCAATGAAAGAGATGAAGAAATAAAGAGAGATTACAAAGCCCATAGTATGTTAATCGGCTTACCCTAGACTGACCATAGATCTACTATGAGCTCAGTAGATCACATAGGCGGCTTTTGATTATCCAATAGTGCCGTGCTAGACTTTTATTTTTGCGTTCCATGCATTTTAATTAATATTTAGAATATTATGCATGAAAAATATTAAATGTGATGCGGTCTCAGTCATATAAATAACAAAAAACCCTTACTTGGGTGGACCAAGTTAAAATATTAGACCCAAAAATGGAAATAAACATCGAGAATTTTGCTTGTGGACCCTAAGCCCACTAAGTAAAGATTTTTCGAAAACCCATTTGAGAGTGATGGTTTTTATAGAAATAGTGGGAGGGTTAATGACTGAAGTCCAAATCGTTAACTTGAACATAATTTTATAATAATCTAGTAATTTTTGTATTTATTTTAGATGTCTAAGAATCCACTTAACAGCATACTTGAGGATAGTAAATTTGATGGAACTAATTATTCAAGTTGGCTAAGAAATCTGATGATAATCCAAGATTTCGAGAACTAAACTTATGTTCTGGATAAGTCTACCTCATACTTTACCAGAGGGTTCTTTGTACCTCTCATACAGGGCGTGATGAGTAACAAGATCCAGAAACAGTACGAGAGGCACAAAGATGTATGGTCAATAATGCACCGCATGAATGAACTTTATGCGATACTGTATGAAAGAATTCTTAGGTGCTAGAATAGTTAAGGGATTGTCCGTATGAGATCATCGAGTGATGATACTATCCCTAGTAGAAAAGTTGAACGACCTCCAGGCTGATTTCGAGAATGAAAGTGATCTTACAATCACTACCACCCTTTTTCCATCAATTTATTATCAACTATAACACGAATGGGATTGAGAGAAACCTTCATGAGTTGATTAATATGTTGGTCCAGTACAAGACAAGTTGAAAAATCTGCATCAGCCAGTACTAGTGGGAGAGGCTTCGATCTCTAAAGCGAAGGGCAAGGGTGCCAAATGGGGGAGAGAAAGAGTGATGAGACTTCTTCTACTGCTTCTAGCACTTCAAGTGATCTTGTTACGCTGTTAGGCTGGGGTAAAGGAAAAACGAAGATTGTTTGTTAGTCAAGGATACCAAATGATGTTTGCATTTATTGCTGAGCGAAGGGCCATTGGAAGAGGGAGTGTCCTGAGCTTCTCTCTAATGAAGGTAAAAGTTTTAATTGATTATTAACATAATCACCATTCTACTCACGGTATTGGATACCACTGAATTCATAATTTGTGAATGGTTTGCAAGTGATGATGAGGAATAAAAAAGTTGAAACAAGAAGTTCCTAAGGCTTAGCGATAGAGGGGCTATTATTGTAGGTGATCATGTTAGTATAGCGTTTATGTAACCTAGCATGATCGAAATAGTGATTTCAATTATTGTTGGACATTTTTGATTACGTATATTGGTCAATAAAGTCTTTTATGTAACATTAAATCAGTGATGTCTATTGGGTGAAATATAAAATTTATATTATCTCATAATTGGATTATGCATAATCAAGAATGAAACTTACCATTCTAGTTGCACAATCTCTTCTAGCTAAGGATGAGAAAATGTGATGGACTCAAAGAGCATTAGAAATAGGCAATTTACTAGTCCAAAATTCTCACCATTAAGAGCAGAAGAATAACTAATAGTACAAAACAAGCATCAAAAGGAGATGAACAAAAGAGTAATCAAACCCTAGTCTAATACGATAGACTCCAAGAAGAGCCACTCAACCAGGTCCTAGACGTTGCTCATGTCAAGATTCATTGTTAAATAGCCTTTCTTTCCTCCTGTCGCATATTTCAAGAAGTGATTAGCATCATAAGTAAGAAAAAAATTAACAGATATTAATCGACCAGGAATAAAGGCCAATTGTGATTATGAGATAATTAAAAAGGAAAAGGTTTAATCTAGCTATGGTATTTTATGCACTCTATAAATTACATTGCAAAAGCTAATAGGCCGAAAACATTAAACTGAATCAAGCTTATCACATTTTAGAATTAGACGTATATGAGTAAGATTCAGCGAAGGATCAAACCAATGACTATGCAACAAGTTAAGAATGACAAAAGTGATACTTTTTTCTTATGATATGCTAAAATTTGTGACAAAAGATCTGGGGCATACCATTGGGTCTGGGTGATTTCATAGGAGACATTTATGAGATAGCTTCTACAATCTCCTTCTCTTTGTAGGGTTCTTTGAACGGTCATTTCATCTCCTTTGATACCTTACGTTCATCTGTGTTTATTACCTCATCAATGATCGTTGGAGAGGGGTATGCCAAGGTGAATAATTCATCGAAAAATTTGATGCTTATGAGATGCTCTTAGTCTACTCTTTTTCTTGACATTTTCCAGTCCATCGATCTTGTTCAGTTGATGCCTATGAGATGCTTTCAAATGAAACAACCATGAGTCTCAATCATCCTCTTTTAACCAATGTTCTTTGCCTCTTCGTTTCTAGATGATCTCATCTTCCATAAAACATCTCTCAATTTCCTCTCAACATTTTTGATCTCATCTTCCATAAAACATCTCTCAATTTCCTCTCAACATTTTTTCAGCATTTTTAGTCAATGGTCAAAACTTTAGAAATTTAATCCTTTCTTCAAGCTCATTAATCATCCATTTCAAGTGTCCAAATGATCACTTGGTCTATCTAGCCAGTTACATCCTACAGCTTTAGACTCGTTGAGTAGATGTTTAATGTCAAAAGAGGTACAAACAACCTTCCCACTATCATAAATGATCTTCACACACTTGTCTACCTTCAACCACATTGCCCCAAAGTGCCACACCTTAGAGCAGTTGTCATGAAAATTACTAATTTAGAGTCATAGTCATACTTATAATTAAAGTATCAACGTCGGAAAGAAAATCGGGATGACATCCACTTATGCATTTGATCAAGTAGACCACCTTGAGTTTGTACATATACAATACAAATGAGCCATGACGGTGTTGGAATGAATGACAAAAAGCTAGTTAGATTAGTTGTTAATCATTCTCCAATCTTTATCGAATAATATTAGATTGATGAATACAGTAAGAGTTCATGAAGTTGGTTTTATTTTTTTTACCTCTAATGTTGAACGGGATTTTCAGTGTCACAACCAAATGCGCACAGATCGAAAGGTGAAACTCGTGGATTTGGGCTATGCATAGATTTGGCAGCTATGAAACCAACTCATGAGGGTCTCGGCCTAATACGTTCCAAGGGGCGAACTTGAAAATAGGGCATCAAAGGTCCTATAGAGACTTGCACTAAGTATTGCAGTCGTGTTTCGTTGGTAGGAGACGTAGGTCTTCTTTGCTATTTTAGTGGATTAGTTCGGAAGATAGTCGACTGACTGAACAGACTTGCGGGAATCGTCATATGGAAACTATTAAGGCTTGATCGGTATGTTGTGATTTTTTAGTTCTGATAGTACGAGATTAGTTCTCGGACTTGAGTAATCATTCCAGTAACGTGCATATGAAGACTGCATCTTGGATATGGCGAGCGGTGACTGTGTCGTGAGACATGATCGTCATAATCCTTATCCAATGCATTTCGAGTATGTAGCAAGGACGGTGGATTCAAGAGAGGATCTATCCCCTGTCAGTATATGTCCGTGAGTTCTCCTATTCACACTAAGATAGTTTAGACTCCAAAAGTATTTAGCCAAAATGATAGATCGATTAGGCATAGTTTTTAAGATCAGGTCAGTAGAGTAAATGCGTCTCGAGTATTAAGCATTGTTGCCTAGTCAATGATGGGAACCGACACCCAATTCCATGCCCAATTCTAAGACCGGGATATTGTTGGCAGTAGGATCGTACTCGTACATATTCAGAGCTTACATGTTCACACTACTATTCACGTAATTTCTAGTACCATGGATTATTGCTACACGACCACCCATAGTAACGAGCTATTTCTAATTATGGAATAATTTAAAATAATTAATTAAAATAGATTTAATTAATTTTGTTGGTCGCACATGCCCAAGCCTAGCTAAAGGTGAACCTAAAGAGTCACATTCTACCACTATAATGGGATGGAATTAATTTGGGATTAATTAGAAAGGAGTCGGATTAATTTAATTGAATTAAATCAAATCTTGGAGAGAATAAATGATGAAATCATTTATTTAGACCAATTCATTCGATGGATGCCTTTAATTTATTTAATGGAATTAATTAGAATTTCAAGTTAGCTATTAAAATTAATTAGATTAATTTTACTGGCTTAGTCCAATGTATGAATTAGATTATAAGCTAAAAGAGAGAAAATAGACGGCTTGGATACTTTAATTGGATCAAAGTATATTGTAATATTGGACTTATAAATTAAATTAGGTTTGATTTAAAGTCCATAGAAAAAAAAACAAAAAGTTTCAAAAAAATAAAAAAGTGGCAGTAGATGTGCCGACAAGCACACGCCTGCGGACATGCATGCTGGCAAGGGCGCATGCACGTCTGCGCTAGAATGCGCGGTCATGCATTGGAAGTAGATCCACGAGCGGGATGCGCACATTTTATTTTCATAATTTTCTGCATATTTTTTTGAAACAGTAAATTTTGGGAAATTTAATTTTTGGTTGAGATGTGCTATTTTCCAAAATTAAATTACGGATTCTCAAAAAAGAATTAATTTTTTGTATCGATTGCACTTATGTCCATAAATAAGTTGCATTATTTTTAATATAAAAACCCTCGGATTGGATATGTGATTCATATAAGATATTTGATATTATTATTATAATGCATGGCTTGTGTTATATTTGTTGTGCATGTTTATTTTGAAAATAAATGTGTTTTTTTGTTAATTTGATTAACATGGATAATCACAAAATCCATTGGATGGTTTATTTTCTGTTGGGTTGTGGCATGCGTGCCACTTATATTTTTATCTCTCTGTATTAGCCTAATTATTTAAGGCATGATTTCTCCCTATTTATGTACTTCCTGGAACTTCTATTTGGGGTTTCTTTTTAGTTGTAATAAGTGTAATTGGTTAGGGAGGTTTAGTTATTTTTTTTGTAACAATTGAAAGGACTAGCGCAGACAATAGAGGCCTATGGAGGAGCCATGGGTTGGGTCATCGAGAAGAGGTCCGAAGGACGGAGCCCACGGAGGAGATGAAGAAATAAAGAGAGATTACAAAGCCCATAGTATGTTAATGGGCCTACCCTAGACTGACCATAGATCTACTATGAGCTCAATAGATCGCATAAGGCTGCTTTTGATTATCGAATAGTGGCGTGCTACACTTTTATTTTTACGTTCCATGAATTTTAATCAATGTTTTTAATATTTAGAATATGCACTTATGTCCATAAATAAGTTGCATTATTTTTAATATAAAAACCCTCGGATTGGATATGTGATTCATATAAGATATTTGATATTATTATTATAATGCATGGCTTGTGTTATATTTGTTGTGCATGTTTATTTTGAAAATAAATGTGTTTTTTTGTTAATTTGATTAACATGGATAATCACAAAATCCATTGGATGGTTTATTTTCAGTTGGGTTGTGGCATGCGTGCCACTTATTTTCTTATCTCTCTGTATTAGCCTAATTATTTAAGGCATGATTTCTCCCTATTTATGTACTTCCTGGAACTTCTATTTGGGGTTTCTTTTTAGTTGTAATAAGTCTAATTGGTTAGGGAGGTTTAGTTATTTTTTTTGTAACAATTGAAAGTACTAGCGCATACAATAGAGGCCTATGGAGGAGCCATAGGTTGGGTCATCAAGAAGAGGTCCGAAGGACGGAGCCCACGGAGGAGATGAAGAAATAAAGAGAGATTACAAAGCCCATAGTATGTTAATGGGCCTACCCTAGACTGACCATAGATCTACTATGAGCTCAATAGATCGCATAAGGCTGCTTTTGATTATCGAATAGTGGCGTGCTACACTTTTATTTTTACGTTCCATGAATTTTAATCAATGTTTTTAATATTTAGAATATCACGCATGAAAAATATTAAATGTGATGAGGTCTCGGTCATATAAATAACAAATAACCCTCACTTGGTTGGACCAAGTTAAAATATTAGACCCAAAAATGAAAATAAACAAAGGTTTGTTATTACATGTCTTCCATCCACGATAATGTAGTGAGGAAGTTAGTTCACCCATACGTGGTCTCACGAGTCGTGGCACGTTTTGATTAAAATGAACCTGCATTATTATTGTGAACGAAGTGAATACACACCTGTTTATCTATCTCATGAGTCATGGGGCGGTGGTAGTCTGCTCTATGATTTGGTTGATGGGTTGGGTCTAACAACAAGCAACGTGATTCGGTTGGAGTCCCCGGAATCACCCCTCACTTGGTTGGACCAAGTTAAAATATTAGACCCAAAAATGAAAATAAACAAAGGTTTGTTATTACATGTCTTCCATCCACTATAATGTAGTGAGGAAGTTGAGTTCACCCATACGTGGTCTCACGAGTCGTGGCACGTTTTGATTAAAATGAACCTGCATTATTATTGTGAACGAAGGGAATACACACCTGTTTATCTATCTCATGAGTCTTGGGGTGATGGTAGTCTGCTCTATGATTTGATTGATGGGTTGGGTCTAACAACAAGCAACGTGATTCGGTTGGAGTCCGCAGAATCACGTGAAAAAGGTGATGCATAATATCTTAGGGATCTAGTAGGTCGAGAATGGTATTTGATACCTCCCACAAGGTTATTTCCATGTGAATCGTAAAAACACAACATCGAGAATTTTGCTTGTGGACCCAAAGCCCACTAAGTAAAGGTTTTTCGAAATCCCATTTCAGAGTGATGATTTTTATAGAAATAGTGGGAGGGTTAATGACTGAAGTCCATGTCCTTAACTTGAACATAATTTTATTATAATCTACTAATTTTTCTATTAATTGTAGATGTCTAAGAATCCACTTAACAGCATACTTGAGGATAATAAATTTGATGGAACAAATTATTCAAATTGGCCTATAAATCTGAGGATAGTCCAAGATTTCGAGAACTAAAATTCTTATTAATTTCTTTGTACTATAGTAATCCTGGGGTAGGGTGTGGTTGTAGGGCACTATATGATCAGCCCACTGAGATATTTGATCATATATATACTGAGAAAATGGCAGGCGACCTTGATATTCCTCAACTCAGCAACAACAGTCAATTGAGATTGGGTGCAACCGTTCCATAACGGTTACTTGCCTGCATGCACTAGATCACAAAACTGGTCTGCTAGCCCAAACACATAATTAGGGCCCTCTACCATAATATGAACTAAGCCCTGCATTAGTAGGACATGACCTCGTACCATTACCAGGCACAGCATCATGGTTATACTTAGAAGACCAGACAGCCGACCTGGCGGCATAAAAAATCATTCTCTGTGCCGAATCCATCTGCACCGCGTCAGCCCAAGGCGTACTGGTACCCTAACATTACAAATGGGAGTTTGCTCCTCGTGAAATGGGGCCGCGGTGACGCCCTCAAAATACTCCTACACCCTCTCCTCGCC
>NW_011628118.1:48451-53440 GCF_000512975.1 Sesamum indicum | reverse complement strand
CGCCCTATTTGGAATGTTCTTCTCATACGTCCATCTCCTCAACAATCTTAACATGACGATGAGTCCTACACAGGCACACAAACACACACAGATACTTATATATATAATTATGATATTAAATTAATTGATAAAATTAAAACAAATATAATCAAATGACAAATAAAGGGTTAAATTTGTTACCTGATCAAAATAACTTTAAATATCAACAAAAATTCGAGACAGGTTGACGAACAGGTTGAAACACATTACGTCTTAATAAAACTAATAATTTGGAATGATTTTTTGCATAATTGATTTAAGATGTTCCAAATTCGTTCCAAATTGTACCTCGTTTTGGCATACATTTTCTAGTTGTCATCTTTTGGACATCCTTTGTCACACATATAGGAATGGCCAACTCAAGACCGTCCCTAATTCTAATATTATGTTCCAAACAGAGTTCCAACCATTTACCGTTACTATTCTGAAACATTATTTGGATCGAATTTTGTAACTGTATTAGGAACTCATGTTGGAACGGTTTGCCCGTTCAAAAATTAATACCCAAAAAAATTATAGATCATGACATCATCTTTTTTAATATCCGTTCATTATGTGTTCCAAAGACCGTTCGAAGATGGAAGGGGTTTAGGAACGGTTGCCCTGACTGTGCCAAATCCCACCGTTTTTTATGGTGTGGTGATACGCTCTAGCCAAATACCATCCATAAAGGTCGTTGGCGGAGCACAAGATCTAGGATCTGATCATAGCACAAGAGATTATCCACAAGATTTTTAGTTTTACAAGCTAGCTTAAGATACTATTTAGGGCTTTTTCCAATTTTTTCCCATTTGTTACGGTTTTCTCATACTGTACCCCATTGCAATTCTCAATGGCAAGGAGCATTGTGTTGTTCGTAGTGCCTCTACACATACCATTCTAAGATACAAGAGTTTTTTCTCAAACTTGTTAATGGCAAGACCAACTGTGAATACTATTTCAGGAGTTAGTAATCTTATGGAGGGCTTCAGAAGAACTACTATATTGTTACTTGAACGAACAAGGTTACGCATAATATTCTAGTAAATCACAAAGCGTGCTAGAACACTTGGCTCTAAAGAAGCAAATCCTCGAAACAGAAAGGAGCATGCCGTCTCAATTAATCACAATGCTAATGTGACCAATTAGTAAAGTCTCTAATAATAAAATTCTTGAACCGATTTATCTTAATGTAATGAGCAAGATCTCGAGATCAGTTACGAGATGTCTATTAATTATGCTTACAACAGTTTTAGGTTGTTACAGGAAAAAGGGTAAATTGCATTTTTGTCGCATAAATGGATCTATTTTTAATTTTGATCCCATACTGTAGATGATTTACACATTCCATCCAATATGTGCATTTATTTTCCAATGTCAGGACACAAGAGGGTCAATCATTAAGTTGCTAATGACAGATGATTTTTTCGTTAGGTGGGAACAAATTTGGAGGGAAAATGTACCGATAAATAAAAATTTGGTGGGAAAGGTTTATTTCTTCTTCTACCATATACAAATAGCTAATTTGTTTTCTTCTCTCTTCCATTTAGTAGGAAAAAAAATTATAAAATACGGATGCAAATGGAGAAGTTCTTTATCACTGTAGAAGAATTGCAAGTTTGAGAACCTTATGGACCAAAATTGAAAACAAGTCCACTTACTGGACCAAAAATGAAATCTACCGTCGAATAGAAATTGAAACGAATGTGATTTTTGTCTATTTTGTAGCCGTCGAAATCATTGATGAAAATAAAAATGATCTTCAAACTATAGAGGAACGCTAACACTTAAATAATTGAAAAAATTAAAAATAAGCGAGAAGTATTTGGACCTATTACTCCAGCACCAAAAGGTGTTCAAGCCAGTTTGATATAAGTGGTTATTTGTACGAAAGAGAAATGAATGAAATGAAGTTGTAAAGAACAAGGCTAGACTTGTGGACCAAGGCTTTACTCAAAGGCCATAAATTAATTATAATAAAACGTATTCACCTGTAGTTAATGCAACCATACTTTAATTTTTAATCAGTTTATTAGTAATTGAACTATTGGAATAGGTGACCAAAAGCCAATTAGATTGGCAGTTTTGAGAACCATTCTAGCAATCTTTATTTAATCTATATTATTCCGATGAATATGGTAAGTAATCGATTAGATTGGCAGTTTTGAGAACCATTCTAGCAATCTTTATTTAATCTATATTATTCCGATGAATATGGTAAGTAATCGACTTTGGCGCATGTGTCTGTTGTGCTTGTCATATTACGTTAAGGACTACTTTGACGTCACAACAGATGCCCACATACCACTCAATAACCCATTTAGTTGGGTTGCGCATTAGATGGCGGCTGTGAAACTAATTTTTGAGGGTTGGTCTGAAACGTTCCAAGTCATGGACCTCAAGGCTAGGAGTCGAGAGTCCTACAGAGACTTGCACTGAGTACTGCAGTCATTCGATGAGTGTTGTGTTTCATCAGCAACAGACGTTGGACGTCTATGCAATTTCAGTGGATTAGTTGACAAAGTAGTCAACTGACTGAACTGACTCATGGGGAACATCATATGGAAGCCTTAGAGGCTTGGTCGGTATACTTGAGTTATTGGCTCGGACATTAAGGGAATAGTCCTCAAACTTGAGGAATCACAACAATCACGTACATGCAAGAGATGATTGTGTCACAAACGTGATCATCATAAGCCTTATCTAGTGCAGTCGAAGTATGTAGCGACGACGGTGAGTTCTAAGAAGAGGATCCATCCCCTATCAGTATGTGGTAGAGGTATCTACTATGTACATGGACATGCGTTCACGTACTATGAATCTCTGGCCACAGTCGTTGATCGAATAGGAAAAGGAGGTTCCTTGTCAAGAAACATGGCGTAACACGATCTCAATTATTAAGCATAGATCCCTAGTCCAAGATGGGAACCGACACCTAATTCTATGCCCTTAACTAAGCTTGGGAGACAATAGACTAAAGTACTGTACCCATATGGACTCAGGAACATAAATGTTCACATGGAAATTCACCTATTCTCTAGTGTCATTGACCGTTGCTAGATGACCATCTATGGTAATGGACATTCTTTATTAAAGGCTAATCAAGAAAATATCGATTAATAATAGTATTGGACACTAGTCCAACACTAGCTGAAAGGTGAATGTAAAGAGTCACACGCTATTCACCAAGAATGAATAAGGAATTAATTTGGAATTAATTCCATAAGAAGTAATTGTATTAATCACACATGAGGGTACATTGGATGGATAGCCCAAGTTTAAACTAATTACATTAATTGAAATTGTGTTTGTCTTTATTAATTTAATGAATTGGATTCCATTAAATAATAAGAGACAATTGAGCTTGAATATTTAATTGGATTAAATACCTAGTGGGCTGAATTAAACGAATTTTTTTAATTATATTTAATTAAAATTCATTGGGCCTTCAATTTACTTTACATAAAATTGGCCCAATGATTAAGGCCCACTAGCAAAATTAATGGAGGGAAAGTTGACCAAAGAATTGCATTTTTGGAAAGTGCAAGTTTGGTCATAATTAGACTGTTCTCTATTTGGAACGGATTGAAGAGTTACCTTATAGATAATAGAATGTATCTAGACATATCCCTTTTTATCTATTCAAGGAATATAAATATATTTTGTGTATGATTAGGTAATAATTCATTACACACTACAACACAAAAATTCCCTTTCCTCCATCATAATTCGACTACCCCCTTCATCTTAGCTTTGGTGAGTTTTTCGATCTAGATTCCTTCTAGAAAAGGAATTAAGGTCTCATTTTTCGGTGTGATGTGTATCATCTTTAGAGGATTCCTATGTTGGAATCTCTTGTGAACGTTTAACGAAACTAGCCGGTTGGAAGCTCAAAAATTTAGGAAGTACATTTCGATTTTAATTCTCGCTTCTACATTTATTTTTTCATGCATAGCCTCGTATGATTATATTTTATTGTTGCGTAATTTTTCATACTACATCGAATGCCCGAGAACTCAAAGAGTACACCCTTCGAATTCATTTGTTCATACGCTTCATATTTTATTATTATGCGTTTTAATTTATCGCTTCCGCTAGAGCGTTTCCGGGCCGTAACATGCGATCTTTCAAGTGGTATCAGAGTCCGATGAAATATAGAGGCTATCTATTTTATATGAATAAACATGCCAACGTGTTATAATATTTTTTAAAGCATTTTTTATTGGTTATTTTATTGATAATTATATGTAGAAATTAACTTGTTTAATTTTGTGATTAATTGAATGATTTTTGTATTTAAGAAAATTTGAATTTTTTTGTAAATATTTGGTTTTTAATATTTTAGTTTAATGTGTGGAATCAAAAAAATAATTTAAGCACTGTAGCAGCAACTGTCGGCCGGCGCTACACAGCCGCCGATTCGCACAGGTAGGCTAAAATTAAATTGTTTTCTTAATATGGTTTATTTTTGTGCATTGGATTTACATATTTTTATCATCCTTTCGATTGTAATTTTAAATGGTTTATTTTTGTGCATTGGATTTACATATTTTTATCATCCTTTCGATTGTAATTTTAAACTTGTGTTTTTTGTATATAATTATTTTTTGTAATGTTGGATATCATGATTTTTCTTATGCATGGAATGTATTATTTTATGTCAAGCATGTTTAATTGGATTATTGTGCTAGTTGGATAAAAATGGACGATCATGGAGCCCTTGACCGTTTGAATGTATTTATTTATTTAGTTTATATTGGGTGGGCCCATGTGCCCTTTTATTATCTCCCTCATTCTCTCGTTCTTGCCTTGGAAATAAGGCTTGCTTTCCTCCCTATTATGTACTCTCCCTAACAGCTGATCAGGATATCCTTTTAAATTGTAATGAGACTAAAATATATTTTTGGTGAGAATTATTATTTTTATAGAAGCAAGTCCATGGAGGAGAAGGTCCACGGAGGAAGAGGCCGG
>NW_011628118.1:37738-48363 GCF_000512975.1 Sesamum indicum | reverse complement strand
TTGCGGTTATAGTGGGTCGCGTAGGTTGGGCTCGTGATCATCCAACAGGGGTATGCTTAATTTTGTTGCATGCGATGGGTTTAATGTTTCTATTTACATCCATTTAAATATTTGATATTTGTGCATGCAAACTTTAATCTGATGAGGTCTCGGTCAAACACTAAAAAATTTAACTCTCACTTGGTTGGACCAACTTAAAGTGTTGGGACCCAAACTGAACTTGGATCAAAATGGTTTGATCTCTGCAAGGTTTTCATCCACAATAATGTGGTGAAGAAAGTACCACTACCCAAGTGTGGTCTCGTGAGTCGTGGCACATTTGGATTAGAGGCAAGCTGTACCATTATTCAACAAAGGAACACGCTCACTGTTTTCCTATCTCACAAGTCGTGGGGGCCAAAAGTTGAGGTATGATTTGGTTGATGGGTTGAGCACGACACGAATTAAATATTAAGCCCATAATAGACTTGGATTGAAATGGCATTTCAATCGGTCCAGTCTTTCCATCCATAATAATATCATGAGGAAGCTACCACTTGTTACAATAGGTGACCTGAAAGCCAATTGGATTGGCATTCTTTTAATCTATTCTGACAATAACTCGATTTTATGTAATATTATTCAGTGAATTAAATGAGTATTCGCTATTGGCATTTCATTGTTGTGCTCATTACATTTATGTTTGCATTTCTTTCAAACATCACAAAAAAATCCACAGACCACATTGAACAACCGTGCAACAGTTGGACTGCGCATTGGAAGGCGGTCATGAAACCAACTGTTTAGGGTTTGGTAAGAAATGTTCCAAATCGAGGACCTCGAGAATGGGCATCGAAGTGTCCCATGTAGACTTGCATTAAGAGTCGAATTCATTTGATGAGTGTCGTGTTTCATTTGCGACAAACGTGGGACGTCTATACGATCTTAATGGGTCGATCGACTAGGTTTCTGAATTGACTAAACTGACTCACGGGATCGTCATATGGAAGCCTTGGAGGCTTGTTCGGTATGACTTGAGTCCCGGCTCTGATAGTACGGGAATAGTCCTTAGACTTTAAGAAAAGCGGCAGTCACTTGTATGCGATGACTGTATCTTAGATTTGTGCGAGAGGTGATCGAGTCTTAGACATGATCATCATAAGCCTCGTCTAATGCATTGAAAGTATATAGAGAGGACGGTTAGTTCCAAGAAGAGGATCCATCCTCTGTCTAACGTGACAGAGGCATCTCCTATGCACTTGGAGATGTGTTAACTCTCTAGAAACCTGTGGCTACAGTCATTGGTTGAATAGGAAAAATAGGTTCCTCGTTCGAGCAATTTGGCGTGCCGCGATCTTATGTATTAAGCATAGACGCCTAGTTCAGGATGGGAACTAACACCCAATTCCGTGTTGTAGACTATGGCCAGGAGATGGTAGATGGAATAACCGTACTCATATAGACTCGAGGGCTAAAGGTTCACTTGGATTTTCACCTAGTCTCTAGTGCCATAGACCATTGATAGAAGGTCACCATGATGATAGGCTTTCTTGCTCAAGGATTGATCAATAATTATTAATTAAATTTGATTTAATTAATAATAGTGGTGGACACTAGCTCAAGTCTAGCTGAAAGGTGAACTTATACAGTCACACATAAATCACTAAGAAGGGACGAGAAATTAATTGAGAATTAATTTCATAAGTAATTGGAATACTTATATATAAGAGGGATCCATTGGATTGATAAGCCCAAGGATAAATTATTTTGGATTAATTGAAATTAGGCTTGCCCTTAGCATTTAATAAGTTGGACTTATTATTTAATAAAGGCTTATTGGGTTCATATATTTAAATGGATTAACTTTATGATGGACTTAATTAAGTAGGATTTAATTAAATTAGATTTAATTAAGATTGATTGGGCCTACTATTTTAATTAATTAAAATAATCCCAAGCCCATTAATTAAGTTGGTGGAAATGATTTGGAAAGGAAAATATTGAGTAACAAATTCACTTTTGAAAAGTGTCATGTTAGTGATTCTTTATTTCGAATAAAGGATCTTATTAACTTATGGATGGTTAAATGAACCTAAATATATTTTATTTCATCCATAAAAGGTATTTATGTATATTAGTTATTTGGAATAACTAATGAATACTTAAAAAAAGCAAGAAAATAATTTCCCTTCTCTCCAGTTCCACCTCTCGGACTAACCCCCTCTTGTACACACTTGGTGTATTTTTTCTTGTCAATTCTTTTCTAGCAAATTAAGTTGAGGAATCTCAAGTTCCAGTGTGGTCTGGGCATAGAATTAGAAGGTTTCTATGCTGAAGCCTTGTATGAACGGATTAAACAAACAAGGTTCAATATAAACAAATGAAAGGTTATTCTTTATTTACATTTGTGTACCACTCATTTTCATTCAACCAATAGCTTTGTTAATTTTATTATTGTCGTTTATTGTATTAACTACATCGAACTCCGTGCAACTTCAAGGGTACACCCCTTGGAATTATGGTCTCAATGTGATTTCGTTTTATTTACGCAATTGAGAATCTAATAAAATGAGAATCGCATTGGTTGCCTCCCAGAAGGCTTTTTCCATGTGAATCTAAAAGTGGGCATGGTAAATTGTTTTTGTGGATCCCAAACCCACTAGGAAGGGATGTAGCAAAACCCCACTCGAGAGTGGTGGGATTTTGTTCAAATAGTGGGAGAATTAAATGAGTAAAAGACCAGGTCTTAACACAAAATAATATTGGAATAATCTACTTATTCTTTCTACACTGCGTTTAGAACACATGTCTTAGAAACGTTTTCCAATTCATTTTTTTGAGATTTATATCATTAACTGGAATGCAAAGAATTAAATTAGCTGAAAAAATCAAAAGATTGTCCTCGATTTTCAAACCTGGCTTAAAGGCATGGTTAATCCACTTCCATCAGACTTGTGAATGGAGTCCTTACTAAAAAAGAACGTTGACTGAAGGACCGTACAACATGGACTCACAAAACTAAATGCTCACACGGAAATTCAGCTAGTCTCTAATTCCATGGACCATTGTTACACGACCACCTATGGTGACGGGCTTTCTTGATTAACTTTTCTTGATTAAAGGTTAATCAAGAAATACTAATTAATAATATTGTTAGACACTATCCCAAGTCTAACTGAAAGGTGAACCTAAAGAATCAGACACAAATCACTGAAAATGAACATAGAATTAATTCCATAAATAATTTGATTACTTACAAAGAGGGATCCATTGAATGGTAAAAGGCCTAATAAAAAATTAATGGCATTAATATATATGTAGTTTCTCCTTATAATTTAATAAGTTGGATCTTATTAAAGAATAAGGATAATTTGGGTATAATTTTTTAATTATATTAAATAGAAGTTGAGCTCAATCAAATTGGACTTTTATTAAAGATTTAATAAAAATTCATTGGCTTGTATTTTTATAAGGGTAAGAATTGTTCAAGCTCAATTATTTTGAGCCAAGGAAAATTCCATGGAAGGAAATAAATGGCTAGCAAATTGCAGTTTTGGAAAGTTCAATTCTAGCCATTTTTTGGGATCTTTTTATTTGGAATAAAGAAAAATATACCTTATAAATAATAGAATATATTTGGAAATATTCTTAATTATCTAAACGAGATATATATATATATATATATATGAAATATAGTTATTTGGAAAATCATTATGATGATCATTACACACAAAAAAAAAAAAAAAAATCTCCTCCTTCCCCCAAAAACCATTTGGCCACCCCCTTCTCCCTTTGTGCACTTGGTGTAATTTTCTTCTCTCATTCTCATCTAGAAAGAGGTTGTAGAGATCCGGACTGCATTGTGATGTGAAAGAATTAGAGGGTTACTATGTTGAAGACTCAAATGAGGAGAATTTCAAGGTATCATTTTTCACCCTTTTAGTTTTTTCGGTTTTGGTAATCCAACATCAACCCTATCTACGTTTTATCTTTAGTACATCGAACGCCCAGGAACTCCAAGGGTACACCTCTTGAACTCATTTATTTTTCGTATTTAATTTTTGCTATTATGTGTTTTATTTATCGCTTTCGGTAGTACGTTCCCGGGCCGTTCCACGCGATCCCCTTCAAGACCATGTCTTCAGCTTATCAATAATATTACTATCATCTGCATATTTCTGTTTAATTCTATAATGTAGAAAATGTCTAAGAACCCCTTAACCCCGATAATGGAAACAAATAAATTTAATGGCACAAACTACAACGATTGGCTGCAAAATCTAAAGATTGTCCTAAATTTCGAAAATCAGGGATATGTCTTCAAAAAGTCGCTCCTAGAGACATTACTGAAAGGCTCCTTGCCCGAAGAACGACGTTTGAGGTCGCTCCTAGAGACATTACTGAAAGGCTCCTTGCCCGAAGAACATTTGACGTTTGAGAGGTGGCATGAGAACAACTGCAAGGTCCGCAGTGTCATATTAGCTTTGATGATCAATGACTTCCAAAAGCAATATGATAGGTTGGAAAACGTTTCCTTGAGCACATAAAAAATATTATTTTCATTCCTATTTTAGACAATGGTTATGCCTTTAAGATCAATAAAAATAATTTTTATTTGATGATTGATGATAACCTTCATCTGCTTAATACATTAACAAACGGTCTATATATTCTCCAACAGTTAAATTGAATTATTATTGCCCAACACAAATCAAAATTAGATAATCATGAGAACACACAGATTTGGCATGCAAGGTTAAGTCATATATCCATAGAAAGGATAAGGAAGTTGGCATAATTAAGGAGTCTAGAGGTAGAGGACTTGGATTAAAATAAACTTTCGAATCTTGTCCAAAAGAGAAAATGACAAAGAAACCTTTTGTTGGACAAAGTACGCTTGCCACTCGTCTGTTAGACTTAATCTACACAGATGTCTATGGACCACTAAATATTCCAGCTAAAGAAGGATACTCGTCTTTCATAACCTTCACTGATGATCACTCACTGTATGGTTATGTTTACCTCATCAGGTTCAAGTTTGAGCCCTTTGGAAGATTTAAAGAATTCAGCTTCACTGATGATCACTCACTGTATGGTTATGTTTACCTCATCAGGTTCAAGTTTGAGCCCTTTGGAAGATTTAAAGAATTCAGAATCATAGTAGAGAATCAAACTAGTCGTAAGATCAAAACCCTTATATCAAACCAAGGTGGGGAATATTTAAATAGTGAGTTCATGGATTACTTAAAAGAGAAGGAAATTATCTATCAGTGGACTCCTCGTGGAACGCTGCAGCTTAATGGTGTGGCCGAAAAGAGAAATCGATCCCTATTGGACATGGTTCGATCTAAATGAGTTTTAGCCAACTACCCTTGTCTTTTTGGGAATACGCTCTAGAGAAAGCGGCCAAGTTGCTCAACATGGCGCCATGTAAAGCTGTACCCCCAAACGCCATATGGGATATGGCAAGGCAAGCTAGCATTCTAGGAGATAAACTAGAATCAAGGTCTAGTCTGTCCAGGTTTGTCGGTTATCCAAAAAAAGCTACTGGGTATTATTTATATGACCCATCAAGACAACACATTTTTGTCTCATGAAACGCAATATTCTTGGAAAAGAGTTTTCCAATAGATGGCCAATGTGATGAGGAACTGCTTGAAGATTCATGTGAGATACATCATCAAGATAATGCAACACCATCTGTACCTACGATTTCGAGTATTAGTGCTGTAGTTCTTTGTAGGTCAACTAGAATATCTTAACGTTCTGATAGGTATGGATTCTTAGGCTTGACTAGCCAATTAGACGGTGATCCAACAACATACAGAGAAGCGATGTATGACATCGACTCGGATAAGTGGCTTCAGGCCATGAAATCCGAAATGGACTCGATGGTTCGAATCAAGTTTGGACCCTCGTGCACCCACCTAAAGGTGTTAAGCCAGTTGGTTGCAAATGGGTTTACAAACATAAGCTTGGAGCTAGCGGGGAGGTACCTTCAAGGCTAGGTTCGTGGCAAAAAGATACACTCAACGACCCGAGGTCAACTTTGATAAAACTGATTCGCCCGTGGTAATGACTAAGTCTGTTAGGATACTGCTTGCTATAGCAGCATGGTATGACTATGAAATATGGCAAATGGACGTTAAAACGACCTTCTTGAACCATTTCACCGAATAAGTGTTCTACATGGACCAGCCAGAAGGTTTTTTCTATAGAAAAATAGAAAGTTTGTCATCTCTAGAGGTCCATCTCTGGCCTCAAACAAGCTTCCCGTTGCTGGAACACGAAGATCAGAGGGAGCTCGGTTATGTACCCTCTACTTTATGTTGATATTTTGTTGCTCATTGGGAACAATGTCAAGAAATTAGGAAACATAAAAGCATGGTTGTGCAGTCAATTTTTCATGAAGCATATGGATGAGGCTTCCTACATCTTGGCTTCGAGATCTACAAGAATAGATCCAAAAGGATGTTAGGATTAACTCAATCCTTGTACATTGAGAATGTCTTGAAGAGATTCAAGATGGAAAACTCATAATGAGGATTCCTTCCAATGAGGCATGGGATTAAGCTGTCCAAGAAACTATCTCCCAAGACTGATGTCAGACATTCTCTATGATTGAGTTGTGGGCAATATTTAGTATGATGTTTAATGCAGTACACCGGATTCGCATACCCTTTAAGCGTAACTACCAAATATCAGGTGTGTGATGGTGAAACACACTGGAGTGCGGTCAAGACCATGCTTATGTACCTAAAAAGGACTAAAGATATGTTCTTGATATATACAGTGGTGGATAATTTATAATGGGATACTACAGCGATGCTAACTTTCAGGCGGACATAATGATGCCAACTATCAATCAGGTTTTGTAATCAAGCTAAATGGTGATGTGATTACTTGAAAAGTTACAAACAAGCCACCAGAACAGATTCCTGTTGGAACAAGTGACCAAAAAGCCAATTAGATTGGTTGTTTTCAGAACCATTCAAGCAATATTTATTTAAATAATATTGTCCCGACGAATATGAAAAGTATTCATCCTGGTGTATGTATCTGTTGTGTTTACAAAATTACATCAAGCACTACTTTCACATCACAACAGATGCTCACATCACAACAGATGCTCCTAACCTTTGTAGTTGGCGTATATGAAATTTTTGTGGGTTAGTTGACAAGGTCGTCGTATGAAAGCCTTAGAGGGTCGGTCGGTATGTCTTGAGTCCCTGGCTTTGATAGTATCGGAATAGTCCTCAGACTTGAGGAATCACAATAGTCACGTACAGACGATGCTGTATCTTTGATTTGTGCGAGAGGTGATCGTGTCAGAGGCATGGTCATCACAAGCCATGTGCAGTGCAGTCAAAGCATGTAGAGAGGATGGTGAGGTATTAGAAGAGGATTTGTCACCTGTCAAAACGTGATAGAGGTATCTCCGATGAACTTGGAAATGTGTTTATGTTGTATAAACCTGTGATCATAGTCATTGGTCGAATAGGAAACGAGGTTTCTATATCGAGCAATTTGGGCTAACGAAATTGAAGAATTAAGCATGGATGCCTAGTCCACAATTGGAGCTGATACCCAATTTCATGCGCTAGACTAAGGCTAGGAGATGGTAGACGGAAGGACAGTACCCATATGGAGTCGAGCGCCTAAAAGCTCACATGGATATTCGCCTAGTCTCTAGTGTTATGGGCCATTGCTAGACGACAACCTATGGTGACGGGCTTTCTAGATCAAAGATTGATCGAAAATTATTAATTAAATTTGGTTTGTAATAGTGTTTGACACTAGCCCAAGTCTAGCTGAAAGATAAACCTAAAGAGTCAAACACAAATCCCCTAGAAGGGATAAGAAATTAATTGAGAATTAATTTCATAATTAATTGGATAACTTATAAATGAGAGGGATCCATTGAATGGAGGAGCCTAAAAATAAATTAATAGGATTAATTTATATTGGGCTTGCCCTTATTATTTAATAAGTTAAACTTATTAATTATTAAAAGCTTATTGGGCTCATGTATTTAATTAGATTAAATATATGATGAGCTTAATTAGGGGAAATGACAGATTTAGTCCTGTAGGATAGGGTAGTTCTCACTTTCGGTTCCTTGCTTTTTGGGGTCAACAGTCTTAGTTCATTAGTTTTATGAAATTGACACATTTAGTCCCATTTCATCTCTAAATGGCATGAAAACACCCAGCTTGTGAAAAATGGTATCAGAGCCTAGGTTTATTGAAGAAATATATGATTATATTACATTTTGATATTATCCACTAATGGAGGAGACTATTTGAGAGAAAATGGAACCGAACGAAGGTTCGAGTTATTCTGAAAACAGGGAATATTTCCAGATTTTGGAAATACAGAGAAGAGAATTTCTTACAGAAATTCTTGACAAGTGTGACAACGGTCCCAAGAGGATTAACCCAAAATTTCTTACGTCGAAAGAAAAACAAGAGTGGCTAAGAAACTTTGAAGTCCGACAAGTGCTATCAGGGAATGCAGTGAGGCGTCTACACTTCACTGAAGTCCATGGTAGAATCCCAACCAGGAGAAGCGGAACGGGTAAATTCCTATATAATTTCAGTTCTAAAAATTATGACTGATTGGAAGGAACTCGAGCCGGATACATCAAAGATCTCTCAAGATTTGAGGGAGATACAAAAGATGGTTTAAGACTATGGACATAGGTTAATCCATATACCTATGAAAATAGAATCTCTGAGCCAAAAGGTGGACGAGGTCCCCAAGATCCTTCCCGATCTACACAAGGGTCTTACAGATCTAAAGGCAGAAATTAAAGATCTGAAGAGAAATCAAGGAGAGAGCCCTAAGACATCCAGATCTAGATAGCAGCGAATCAGGGACGCCCTTGGAACAGTACCTCTTCTACACAAAAAGGGGAAGGCCACTGAGATTCCAAAGCCGAAGTTAAGAGAAGATCTAATTATTGCTTCTATTAGATCTATAAAATAATGGAAGTAACAAGAGCGGATCTATCAGACCTACAAGAATTGGCAGAATCCTTTTCCCAACTCGGGATCGTGGATTTAGTCAATGCCCAAATAAATGAGATCACTCCAGCACTACCACCGCCGGAGGGAAGTAGATGCTCTAATGATCCTCCGCAGGATCAATCAATGAGAGAAAGTGTGGATTTCCACACTAATGCACTCCAACGTTTATGGGAACCAGGCTAAAGGAAAATTCAGGAAGAAATCCAAAAAGAGTGTCGGAGAATACACCTTGGGCAAGGACAATGCTCCAGCCCTTACATGCATATGGCGCTATATTGAACCTGGATATTGTCGATTTTTTAAATACCGAAAAATTGATAGAGGAATGGGTTGTAGCAATCAATATAGCAACAACTACCCTAGAGCTGGACAAAGAAAACTTCATAAAGCTTGTGGAGTTGAGCTTGGAGGGATCTGTGAAGATCAGATGGGATAATACGCCAGAAGATACCAAAGCCAACATCCTTACCGGAGACACAAAAGGCGCGATAGCGGACCGACTAGGAAGACTTATCAAGATACACTTCATCGGAGATGGATACTTCGAAGGAAGTAGAGCAAAAAAGGCTAGAGAATATGCACAGGCTCTCTTCAGCCTTTAGCTTAGGAGTATTTGCGCAGTAGATGAATACATCTATTGGTTTCGCAAGTATTTCTTTCAGAGTGGAGTAGCAACGGAAGTAGCAGCTCCAATGTTCTTCGCAAAAATATGCAGTCCATGGAGGTAAATGTTGATCCAGTCATACAAAGTACCTAAAGGACAGCTAGATTCAGTGGCGTGAAGAATGTCTTTCCTTAAAGACAAACTGAAGGATTGGTGTTATCAAGCATCCATCAAAAAGAATATGAAAGGACTGAGAGGTAAAATCAAACGAACCCCTCTCTATTGTGATAATAATGATTTCCCAACTATTATAGGAGAATCAAGTGAGCCAAGGAAAAGGGGGAAGCAAAATAGTGACTCTTACCCTAGGAGTTCCAGAAGAAACTTTTCCGGGCGGAGATCATGGTGGTCCAAGTCCAAGGCCAGAACATGCAAATCTGGACAGAGAACAGGACCAACAAGGGTTTCATCCCAAGGATCTAGACGAGCAGATGCAAGATCCACTGGAAGAACCTCTACAAGAAGAACTTTCAGACTGGCCCATACCCGAGCCAATGAAAGTTTTAAAGACTGCAATTGCTGGACTTGCGGAGCAAAATGACATATATCTCCCGACTGCCCGCAGAAACATGGTGAATTGAGAAAATATGAAGCCACGGATGATATCCTTGATGTAGTATAATATGGCGATTTGGTACCCATCTACCAATTCGAAGATCTTCCTTAAGACGAAAGTGTCTATGAAGAATAAATAGAGACTGATTCGGATGGATCTTCAACCGAGTCAGAATAATTACAACGAGGAAGATAGGCTTCAAACTTCTGAAAGCCTATCAGGATTCTTTTCCAGAATGACGGTGTCAAACAAAATCATGGAGAGAATCATGCGACAAGATTCCAACCTTAGCCCATACAATGGATTTAGGATTGGAGAAATTGAGAATGTCCTGAACCAGATAGAATTAAACCAAAGGAAGCATCACATAATCTACAAAGTGAGTTCAGGTGAGTTT
>NW_011628118.1:0-37715 GCF_000512975.1 Sesamum indicum | reverse complement strand
ACCGAAGTCAGAATAATTACAACGAGAAAGATAGGCTTCAAATTCTGAAAGCCTATCAGGATTCTTTTCCAGAATGACGGTGTCAAACAAAATCATGGAGAGAATCATGCGACAAGATTCCAACCTTAGCCCATACAATGGATTTAGGATTGGAGAAATTGGGAAAGTCCTGAACCAGATAGAATTAAACCAAAGGAAGCATCACATAATCTACAAAGTGAGTTCAGGTGAGTTTTCTATACCTATGGAGCTTACTGGTAATGTGATGGAGATGCAATTGATTCCTAAAGAAGAAATTCTTGAAGAATTAAGTAAGCTTAAAGAAGAAGTAGCTATTACTATGAAATGGATCCACATAGGAACTATTGAAGTAGTGATAAAAGCAACTTTTAAGGATGAAATTGATTCAGAAATACATTTATCGAAAATGGATAGAAGAATCAATAACTTAAAAGATGGTTGTCTTGGAACAATGATAGGAAATTTGTATGCAGGAAAACTGATGTTTGACATTCATCCTATGAATGCATAAAACCTAGCAGACCAAGATTTTATTAGAATCTTAACCGTTCATCAAGATTTTAAAAGGAAAGATTTAATGAAAGAAAGTAATAGACCATATTCTATAACTTATAGAATAGCTTATGCCCTTTCCGACACGCATGATTCAGATTTATTTCTTAGGAAAGAGTATATTGAGATTCCTAGAATTTTGAAGGAATTCGCCAAGGTAATGACACCAGATGCTATTAGGATACCTAGAATAGGTGGTGTCGATATTGTTATAAAAGATCACCCAGTCTTATATCGGACACCTTGCTCTAGGACTGAGTTTAGTAGTCGGATGTCCTTTTCAGAAGATAGGATTATAGGCTACAAAGGAAAGGAAAGAGAGTTATTAAAAGCTTTAACTCCTCAAGAGATTAGGGTAGATAACGTAAACTTAGATGCCCTGAAGGATGGAAAGAAATACAAGTTATAATCGACATCACTAAGAAAGAGAATTATTTCCCTTGTGATGACTTATATCATTTACAACAACCTGTTGTTGGAAAATATGAAGGCATGCTAGAAATAGTAGGCCATGAAATTTTAGTTGAGGTGTTACAGGAAGATAAATGGGAGTATGACTTTGGGGTTAAGTTTCCTCGAAGATCATAAACCATGGGGAAGAAAAGATAACGGAATGGAATTTAGTCTTGATGGTGTTACCATAAGGATTGAATGACGAGTCCCTTTTCGATATACATATCTGTTGGTATGTTGTATGATCAATATAAGACAGAGTATTTTGCAGCTTATATTGATTCAGGATCAGGAATTTGCACGGCAAAATCAGGAGCTTTCCCTAAGGAAGCAAGGGAAACCTTACTCGTTATTGCAGGAAGGGATTTTTCACAAAAAATCCTGATACTCAATAAGGGAATACGAGATGCCAAAATCATGATTGGAGGAGCATTTGGATCACCCTGGTTTAGGGTAAAAACACCTCCTATATACTTTCATGATACAGGTGCTGATATCTTGATAGGTAACAATTTCATCCAAATATTTGTAAGATATATGCAGGATAATTAAAGGAATATGTTAATCTTTACTACTAATCGTGGTAATGAGATACAGGTGTTGCAAAGAGAAAAGGCATTTAACAGGATAATGCCAATAAATTTTCACAGCAAACGTGGTGATTTTGATGCCAAATTAACTCATCAAAAAATGCAGGATAAGAGAAAATTTGGTAAGGTTCTCTTGTCTTTCAGGCAGCAGGGACTCATAGACAGCGATAGCTTCTATAAGGAATCCGAGGAGGAAATTCTGAAGCTTAAAGAAGCACTACTGGAAATGAAAGCACTAGACATTAGCGAAGAGAGCAGGCTTTCTCTTGATAATGTCAAGAGGCTTATCTAGAGGAACTTCAGTGAAAATTCTCTGGCTTGGTAGGATAGGAACAAGATCGAAGCTACTCTGAAGGTCAAAGATGAATGCAAATACGAGTATGTTCGATACAAACCTATCCAGATGAACATAGAATATAAGAAGGATATGCAGATGATAATCAAAGAGCATATCAGTTTTGGACTCATTGAACCCGGAGTCTCTACCTACAGTAGCCCTGGATTTCTGGTAAGAAACCATGGTGAGATTAAAAGAGGTAAACCCAGGTTGGTTATTAACTATCAAGGTATTAATAAGATATTAGAATTTGATGGTTATTACATTCCTAGTAGAAAACACTTAATCGATTTCATTAAAGGGGCAAAAGTGTTTTCTAAATTTGATTGTAAATCTGGTTTTTATCAGATTAAGATGGAGATTCAATCAAAGAAATTTACTGCATTCTCCACACCACAGGGATAGTATATCTGGAATGTGCTTCCAATGGGTTTAGCTCATGCACCTCAGATATTTCAAAGAAAAATGGATAATCTTTTCAAAGATTATTTTGAGTTCATGTTTGTCTATATTGACGACATACTAATTGCATCCAAAAATATGAAAGAACATATTAAACATCTTCAAATATTTTCCGATGCATGCCATAGAGAAGGTTTAGTACTTTCTGAAAGGAAAGCTACTATTGTTGTCAATAGAATTGAATTTTTAGGAATTCTTATTGACGAAATAGGGATTGAGTTACAGGAGCATATTGTGGAGAAAATCCGCAATTTCGTGCTCAAAGACAAGAAGCATCTACAGAGCTTCTTGGGAGTTGTTAATTTTGCAGATATCTTCATTAAGGATCTTGCAAGCTATAGAAAGGATTTCCGACCACTCTTGAAAGAAACGGAGAGTTCAAAGTGAAAATGAAGAGAAATCCACACAAAAAGGGTTCGTGAGTTGAAACAGGTTTGCAGTAACCTGCCAAAGCTTGTTATACCGCAGGACGAGGATGAATTGGTAGTCTATACAGATGCCAATGATTACAGATGGGCAGCAGTGCTCATGAAGAAGACAATTACAGGGGAAGAACCTTGTAGATATACAGGAGGGTTGTTCTCAGAACAACAAGCCAAAGTTTGGCACATCAACAAGAAAAGAATTCGTTGCGGTTTGCAAGGCTTTTAAAAAATGGCCTTTATTTTTACTTACTAAAGAATTTACTTTAAAGGTTGATAATACTAATGTCAAAGCTTTCTTAAATAATAAATTAGAATTAAAAATAGAGAAAGCTCGTATTATCGGACGGTAAGCAGAATGCCAATATTATTGTTATAATATTGTCGTTCTAAAATCTCATGAAAACGTTCTTGCAGATTTCCTGACGAGAGATGGAGGCGTCTGAAGCAAGCTCCATCATTTTGAGACTCAGGCACCTTTAGGAAAACCTTGAGGAGCTAGCAGTCAATGCCCAAGTTGCCGAACAAATTCAAACAGCCGATCTAGACATAGTCCAGGTCGCAATAAGGAGTTTCTTATTAGGATCCACCTCACTATGGAACGACTTACGAGAACCAATTCGGAAGGCGTCACCTTCGGGGATGACTCAAGAGTTGAGGGAGCATGACCCAAAACATGCATTTAGAGTACAGAGCTCTACACCTGTAGTGTCGGATTCAAGTACCGATTGCATAAGGCCATCACCAGACTCTGGTGAAACGGCAACAATTGAATCAGAGGAAGTGCAAACTCCTGTAGGTTCAAGTCAACCCAACACCTTTGGGGTTAAAGAGGGAAAGATTAGCCTTAGGCCACTGACAGGCACCTGTAAAGCTAATCCTAACGAATTAATATCTTCTTCTGCTTGGCAGGATTATCAGCGTATGTGGAAAAAATTAATTTCCCCCAAAGGAGTCAACCCAGGCAAGACCATTATCGAAACATTCGGAAAATATAACAGAGTCTGGATGTTAGAAGGGTCTAAACCAGAAGATGTCAGAGAATGGTATGATTTTGGAGCTATTGCTTCAGTTCATACTATGTCACCGAGTTTTCCGAAAATCTCAAAACTTCCGGAGTGGATTAGTGGGGCGGTCTTTGAATCATGGCAAAACAACCCCCACTTAAAGAGAGGCGACATTCTGGAGATAAAATTCGTTTCAGTAGCTCCAGAAACTACAGGAAAGGGATCTCATCCAACATTCCATTTCATGAAGCTGCAGAGGCTCTAGCTTTCAACAAAATCAAAGCTACCTCAGGAGAAGCTCCCTTTGTATCAGCCATTAAAAAAGATAGTATCTCTACCTTGAGAGCTTGGGGATTATGGGTTTGTCTCACAGAGATGGACAAAGTCAAGTATCCATTCAAGATTTTCTCAAATAAAGTGAATGGATCATTCCTGTTAAATTCCATGAGGAAGAAGCACGGAGTTCGCTGAAAGCTTATTCGAAAAAAAGACGATGTTAATCTAGGAAAATAAGTTGCCGGCAACCGAAGCCACAAGGATAAAGACATGCAACATGTTGCATGTTGGGCAATGGCATAACCATTTGTGCCCTTGTTGCGAGAAACAAGAAAAGCCCCTGTTCTGGACAAAGATTTTGGTCACAAAGAACAAACCCGAACCGGACCAAGACAAGGGAAAAAGAAAAATTTTTACCAAAAGAAGTAAAAATTAAACGATGTAAAAAATCGAGAGGATAAGACTGTCGGCAGAAAACAACAAAAGCCAACAGTCAGCAAAGTAGCCAACTGGAAATCATGTGACCAACAAACTATTATGACCGACAGCTGGAAAGCACAAGGCGATGACGAGCGCAATGACGTCATTACAAAATAAGTTTGGAGTCCGAATTTCAAGTCCGCGGATGCCTATAAATAAAGATGCAATGAAGCAGAAGGGGGACATTAGAAAAACTTCTCCTACTCTTCAAAGCACTAGAATTCTTAGTCTTCTTAATTTTCTATAATATTTTAGTTTTTCAGTTTATGGGGGTTTCCCCAACAAGTCAAGTCCTCTACACCATGAGAGGCTAAAACAGTTGTCTCCTCCAACGGAGGAATAATACTATGTAATATTTTCTATATTTCTTCAATAAAAGTTAGGCTTCCATTCAACCTATTTTCCAAAATTCTATTATGTTCCTATACTAGAATTCCTTTTACACCCTAAGGTAGGAAACGAAATAGGGTTGTGCTGTTTGTTGCTGAAAGAACCAAGTTCTTGTGAACAATCTGCTGCGGTAGTGTGGTTGGAAGAAGTCCGTAAAACTAAGGACTTGGAATACCCAGAAACAAAGCGGTCAAAAGCAAGGTATAAATTTATGGGGTCTTAATTTATTTCGGAAGCATGTTGGGCCTATTTCTAAGCATGAGGTGTAGTTTCACTAAAAATTGCAAATAGAGTTGATTATAGGATCAGTAGTGTTAAAATCATGACATCAGGGGACTATAACTGTTGACCATGAAAAGCATGGGACTAGAAGTGATAACGGCCTTATCTAACGGGACCAAAAATGCAATTTTGCCTTTTAATTAAATTAGATTTAATAAAAAATAATTAGGCCAGGTATTTTATTTTCATAAAATCAGCCATTGCAACCCTATTTAAGTTGCTAGAAAATCCAGAAAAGGAAATTATTGACTAACAATTTCACTTTTGAAAAGTGTTTTGTTAGTCATTCTTTATTTGGAATAAAGATTTATTACCTTATGAATTATAGAATGAACCTAGACACATACTAGTACATCCATACGATGTATATATGCATATATTAGTTATTTGGGAAAAAAAAAATCCTACCCTAGAAGCTCCTAAATTCGGCCTCCTCTCGCACAAGCACACTTGGTGTGTTTTTTCTGCCTAATTTTCTTCGAACAAAGAGAAATGAGGGATTCCATATTTCGGTGTGGTGTTGACGTGTCTTTAGACAGCTTCTACCTTGAATCTCATGTGAATGGATCAATGAAGTGGAGTTCGAAACAAATCAAGAAAAAGGTAATCCTTGGAATCATCATTTTATTACGTTTAGATTTTAATTTACGAATTTTATAGTATCACTTCCACTTACTGGTTTCCAGGCCAATCGACTCGCATTTTGTTTGCTTTCAAGTGGTATCAGAGCCCGCTTCGATGTCGGGGCTATACATTTATGTGAATAAGCATGATAATATGATTTTATTATTTTTGAAGCATGATATTTATTTATGCTTATTCTTGAATGATTATATGAGAAAATCAACATGTTTAGCTTTTGCAATTTTGAATGATTTAAGTATTTTAAGACAATTAACTTTTCTGGTAAAAATACTTGGTTTTAGTTTTATTTTAATGTGTGAAAAGAAATATAGTGTTGTAGCAATGCACTGCAGACCGACAGTGCATAGCGCGTGCGAGTGGGCAAGAGCTTGCACGCAGCTGGATAGCGCAGGCCCTGCGTGTAGGCAGTGCTACTGTTGTTCCAATTGACGGCCGATGTTTGGGTCATTTTTCATCGTTTTTCTAATTTCTGCACATTTTCTGAAAAATATTTTTATTTTCTGATTTAATTTTGGGAAAATTGGTTTTTTTTTTAGAATTAAATTGCTTTAATTAATATGGTTGATTTGCGTACATTAGATGCATGGGGCTTTATCATCCCTTTGAATTAAAAATTTTAAACTTTTTGTTTTCAGCATATAATTTTTTATCATGATATTGGATATCACTGTATTTTCTTATCTAGCATGCTTAATTGATATTATGTGCTAGTTGAATATGGTGGATGATCACGAAGCCCTAGACCGCATGTACATCTTATAATTTTATTGGGTGGGCCTGTGTGCCCTTGTGATTTATTTTCTCCCTCCTTCTCGTTTTTAATCTTGAAATAATAAAGCTTCCTATCTCCCTCCTACTGTACTCCCTCCGAACTTTGATCGGAGTTTCTTGTTAAATTGTAATAAGAGTAGTATAGATTATTTTTGTGAGGTTTTTATTTTAATTGAGATGATGTAAGAAGGTCCACGGAGGAGGAGGCCTATGGAGAAGGCGGCCCACGAAGATATTACAAGGCACATCTGTATGTTGAGGGTAAAAAATTTTTTGTAATAAAATTGGGCTACCTTAGATAGTCCTTAGACTCACTGCAGGCTCAGTGGGTCCCATAAGCTGGGCTTGTGATCATTCAACAGGGGTATGCTAGGTTTCATTGCATGCGATGTGTTTACCTAATGCTTTAAATAGTTGATATTTATGCATGCAAAGCTATTCTTTGATTAGGTCTCGATCAAACAAGTCAATATTAACTCTCACTTGGTTGGACCAAGTTAAAGTATTAGGCCCAAAATGGACTTGCATCAAAATTATTTGATCTGTCCAACATTTCCATCCACAATAATGTGGTGAGGAAGCTGCCACTACCTATGTGTGCTCTCACAAGTTGTGGCACATTTGGACTATAGGCAAGCTGCACCATTATTGTGAACAAAGGAACACGGTCACTGTTTTCCTATCTCACGAATCGTGGGGGGCGACAGTTGAGGTGTGACTAGATTGATGGGTTGAAACTAACACGAATTAAAATATTATGCCCCTAAATGGACTTGGATGAAAATGGCATTTCGATCTGTCCAATCCATCCATAGCAATATCATGAAGAAGCTACCACTATCCAAATATGGTCTCATAAGTCGTGACACATTTGGAATATAAGGCAAGCTGTATTATTATTATGCACAAAGGAATACGTTGGTTGTTTCCCTGTCTCACGAGTCATGGGGGCGATAATTGAGGTATGATTTGGTTGATGGGTAACACAGAATAACATGATTCGCTTGGAGTCCTCAGGATCATGTAAAGAGGTGAGGAAAATTATCTTGAGAATCTCATGGAATTAGAATGGCCTCGGTTGCCTCCCTGAGAATCTCATGGAATTAGAATGGCCTCGGTTGCCTCCCACAAGGCTTTTTCCATGTGAATTATAAAAGCAGGGTATGGTAAATTATTCTTGTGGATCCTAAGCCCACTACTAAAGGATTTTTTTAAACTCCACCTGAGAGTGCTGGGATTTTGTAGAAATAGTGGGAGAAGTTAACGACTAAAAGACTGAGTCTTTACTCAAACTCAACATTGCTATAATCTACTTATTTTCTAATTTGTATTTAGAATGCATATCTTAGATACCATTTTCTATTTTCTTTATTTTTGAGATTTATTTAATGGAATATAATCGATTAAAGTTGAATGTGAAAATCGAAGGATTGTCTTCGATTTCCGAACCTAGGCATATGTCATGGAAAAGCCACTTCCATTAGACTTGCGAAACGAGTCCTTACTTAAGGAGTGCTTGATGCTCAGGACTAAAGCATAAGGAGAATCGCAAGGTCCGCAACATCATACCTACTTCTATCATCCATGAGCAGTATGATAGGTGAGACGTTGTTGGTTCAATAAATGCTCCACATAAATCATATTTATGTGGCACCGAACTGGCATATTGGATATGCCACGACAAAAGCATTTTTGTGAAGCCTAAATGACTGAAGGTTGTCTGTACACAAACATTAGGCTAAGATGCAATGCCTTGTGGAGAAGCTTTAAGACCCCAATGTTGATCTTAAAAGGAATGTATTTCATTACTCCTTCGTCCTACTTATCATAAACTCTAAATGGGCTTGAGAAGACCATTTCATCAGTTGATAAAATTGTTGGACCAATACGAGACAACGATTGAAGAATCTGAATAGACAGTATTGGATTTGGAGGTTTCAACCTCAAAAACAAAAGGCAAGGGAGCTGGACGTTGAATGAGAAACAAAGATGAAACAAAGTCAGCCGCTTCAAGCGCTTTGAGTGCCTCTGTCACCTTAATGAGCAAATGTAAAAGGAAAAATGGGATAATGTTCGATAATCAAAATTGACTTATGATGTTTACACATAATTGTCAAAGGGCATTAGAAGAGGGAGTATCGTGAAATCCCCTTCACCCAAAGTATGGCATTTGTCGGGCAAACATGATTACTATTCGCATTCCCAAGTGTTAGACAGTTGCTCCCAAAATGCATTTATGGAAATGATTTACAGAAATGAATGGAATAGAACTCTAAGATAACTACTCTTAGAGCTAAGCAATGGCTGGGCCATTATTGCAAAAGCAATAAGACTAAATAAACTTAGCTAATAGTATTCATGTTGAAATAGTTTACGTTTATGTAACCTAGCATGATCAAGTCGTTAGACAATCGTTGGACAAATTAGACTACAAAATTTATCAATAAAAGATTTTTTCGAGTCTGCTAAGTTATTAAATTGTCGTACTACATAATTAGATTATGCACAATCAAAACAAATGACTAAAACGGATGATCAACAACATAACTTACAAAAAATGACATACATGAACTAGGCCACATCCCTCTAGTTAGGATAAACAGGTTGGCAGATTCAAAGAGTCTGGCAATAGATGATTTTGATTCAGTAACTTATGAATCCTTTCTTAGAAGGAAGAAGGCCATTAAAGCACTTTGTGGGACAAAGCATGATTTTCAAAAACAACCTATTGGACTGGATCCAAAATAGACATTTGTAAGTTAGTAAATACAAAAATACCAGTAGAGGGTTCACAAGTCTAAGGACTTCTGGAAGGTTCGGAGAAATTAGACTTGAGGTGGAGAACCAAACTGGTTACGGAGATAATCTATTCGGTGGGATCGAGGTAGTGCATATTTAGTGGGATTTCTTATAACATCCTAAATGAGAATGGAATTCTCATTTAATGAAATTCAATGAACTGTCTAAGGAAGAAATTGTACCTTAATTGAACATGGTTTCATCGGTGCTTCACTAGATGTGGACTTTTGAAAAACCATCCAGTTGTAAAACATTGTGTTTTCTTAATGTCGTAATCCAGATAGTATACTTGATATGGTTAGGCAAACCTGTGTCGTACAAAAGTCTTGACTATGAGAAATGGTCCTCCATACGCTAAAGAACTAGTGGGAGGAAAATTTGAGTCAGAATCTAATTTATACAAGTTCATTCTGGAATAATACAAACATCAAGTATAATCGGAACTTAACTGAACATGTCTAAGTTCTCCAAAGGATAGTCAGAAAACTCCAGTTACTTAAAGGGTTCGAGTTTTTGAAATCAGACAAGAGGAAGCGATGTAGGACATCTATCCAAATAAATGGCTTGGAGCCATAAAATACGCTATGGAGTTCAAACTAGGTTTGGATGCCCTAGATACTTATTTTGACAAGTTAATGAGGTACATGACTTGGTTAAAAACAAGGTGGAAAGTCAATGGAAGCCCAATTGTGTTCCAAGTGTTTTAGAGGTTCAGAATGTCTCGATCATTCGGAATGATATAAAGACATCTTGAAACTCTAAAACATGAACATTGTTTATCAAATTTTCTATAATAGGAATTGGACTCCTATCTAAGGAGAAGCTATCCAAGATTCAGTCATGGTAGACTAATGAGGAGCTTAGATATTTGATATCCCCTATGTCTATGTTGTAAGGTGCATGGAATGTTATTCGGTGCATTAAGCCCGATGTTGCTCATGATTTTTAAGCATAAAAACGTATATCGAGTGTGCACCAATGAGGCAACAGACAGCTGTTGAAGGGCTATCTTTAATGCTTGAATAAGGATTAGACAAGATCTCTTGATGCATATTTAATGGAGGTTGGTTTTGGAAGGCTATAGCAATAGTAGCTTCTAGCATCATATGAATAATATTTAATCTAAAAAATGAATGTACATTCGAGGTTTAATGATAATGTGGTAATATTGGAAAGATTCCAATTGGAATATCACAAAGAACCTAATCATGAAAAATTGAATGTATGACAAACTTTGAAAGTTATATTGGAAAAAGGTTAGGATCGAAAAACAACGCTAAATTATTGGGTGTTTTACCTAGCATAGCCGCGCTAGTAGTCACCTTGGAGGATGGCATCTGGACTATGGCACAATATAAAAGACGTGAGATCTCAACAGGTCTAAGGAAAAATCTTAGACACCATCATCTACTAGGAGCGATGATAGAAAGATGTAACGTGTGGTTGGACCGCAGAACATCGGCAGAAACGAGAGTAGACCCATAAGACCTAGCCGGTATCGCAGATTAGTCATAATCAGATTAATCTAAAAATATGAGCAATTCGCTTTAAGGTCAAGTGGGAAATTGTTGTAATAGGTGACCAAAAAGTCAATTAGATTGGCGATTTTGAGAACCATTCAAGCAATCTTTATTTAAGCAATATTTTCCTGACGATTATAATAAGTATTCATCTTTGGCGCATGTAACTATTGCGCTTATCAAATTACATCAACTACAACTTTGACGTCACAAGACATGCCCTTAGACTACTTTGTAACCCATGTAGTTGGGCTGCGCATTGGATGGTGGCTACGGAGGCAACTTCTATGGGTTGGTCTGAAATGTTCTAAGTCGAAGACCTCGAATCTGGGCGTTGAGAGTCCTTTTGAGACCTGCACTGAGTATTGGATTTATTGGATGAGTGTCGTGTTTCATTGACGAGAGGCATTGGATGTCTATGAAATTTCAGTAGGTTAGTTGACAAGGTGGTCAGCTGACTGAACAAACACGCGGGGATCGTCATATAGAAGCCTTAGATGCTTTGTCGGAATAACTTAAGTCCCTAGCCCCGATAGTACGAGAGTAGTCCTTAGAATTGAGAAATCACGGCAATCATGTGTATGCGATGATTGCATCTTGGATTAGTACATCTATACAAGTTATATATATGTATATTAGTTATTTGAAATAACTAATGAAAACATAACACAACAATGATCCTACCCTACAAGCTTCTAATTCGGCCGCCTCTCTCACAAGCACATTGGTGTGTTGTTTCTCCCTAATTTTCTTCAAGCAGAGATAACTTGGGGATCTCATATTCTGGTATGGTGTATACATGTCTTTAGAGGGCTACTACGTTGAAGTCTTATGTGAACTTCAAAACAAATCAAGAGAAAGGTAATCATTGATTTATGTTTTTTGCACTTCTTGTTTTAATTTCTCCATAAGCCCCATTTAATTTTATTGTTGTTATTATTAGCTACAACGAACGCCTGGGAACTCCAAGGGTACACCCCTTGGAATCATAGTTTTATTACGTTTCGGTTTTAATTTACAAATTTTATATTACCAGTTCTACTTGCGCGTTTTCAGGCTGATCCACTCGCATTTTTGTTGCTTTCAGTTCCACCATGTAATTTGAAAACAATGCAACTTTAGAAGCAGCTAAGGAAGCGGTTTGGATGAAAAACTACATCAGAGACTTGGTTGTATCGTCTAGCATTGCTGACATAGTTATCTTCTTTGATAACAACGGGGCAGTAGCATAAGCAAAGGAACCGAGATCTGATCACCGTTGCAAACACATTCTTAGACGCTACTATCTACTTTGAGAGATGGTGAGCAGAGGTGGCGTGCGATGGACCGAGTCAACTCAGCACAAAACAAAGTAGATCCACTAACTAAACCGATGTTGCAAATTGCTCATATTCAACATCTTGATAAGATACGTTTGAGGCCGATGGGTGATTGGCCTTAGGTCAAGTAGGGCTGAGAACCAACGGCTGGGATGTTTTTTGCCCGTAATTCGAAGATTTGATTTTCTGGAATTTTCTTCAGTATTAGTTAACTGTTTAAATTTTTTTGGACAAAATTGAATTTTTTGTAAAATTAATATTGTATAATTGATTGGCCAATGCGCCTATTTTTTGATCATCTATTTGATTGCAAATTTTCAGCTTGTGTTTTCTTTGTAAAATTAATTTTCATTTTATTGGATATCCTGGATGGATGATCTCGTAGCCCACGACCTCTTGTAGGTTTGAGTTTATGGTCCGGCTCGTATGCCCTTGTAATGTTTCTTCTCTCTCCCTCTCGTTTTTAACCTCGGAATAATGAGGCCTACTATCTCCCTCCTTATGCATCCCACCCCAACTTCTGATTGGGATTTCTTTTCAGTTGTAATGAGAGTAGTTAGGAATTTTTGTATGAGGTTTTTTATTTCAATGCTAGCTCATGGAGAAGAAGGTCCAAGGATAAGGAGGCCCTCGAAGAAATTACAAGGTCCATCTATATTTTGATAGGTGAATTACTTTGTAATAGCATAGGGCTACTTTAGACTGACCATAGACTCACTCCGGGCACAGTAAAGTCCCATGGGTAGCGCTTGTGATCATCCCACATGGGTATGCTTAATTATGTTGCATGCGGTGATTTCTTCATTGCTTTAGCATTTGATGTTTTTCATGCAATAAAATTATGTGATGAGGTCTCGATCAAACACCGAAACATTAACTCTTACTTGGGTGGACCAAGTTAAATATTAGGCCCAAAATGGACTTAGATCGAGATTGTCTTGATTTGACCAAGCCTTCCATCCACAAAAATGTGATGAGGAGGCTACCGTTACCCAAGTGTGGTCTAACGAGTCTTGGCACAGTTGGAATAAAGGAAAGCTACACCATTGTTGTGAACAAAGAACACGTTCAGCATTTTCCTATTTCACAAGTCATGGGGGGCGACGACTTAGGTGTGATTTGGTTGATGGGTCGAGCCTAACATTGAGTAACCTGATTCTCTTGCAGTCCTCAAGATCATGTGAAGAGGTGAAACAAAATATCTTGGGAATCTCATAGAATGAGAATAACATCGATTGCCTCCCACAGGACTTTTTCGATGTGAATCGTAAAAGCAGGCATGGTAAACTATTCTTGTGGATCCCAAGCGCACTAGGAAATGATTTCCCAAAACCCCACTTGAGAGTGGTGGGCTTTCATATAAATAGTGAGAGAGTTAAAGATTAAAAGACCATGTCTTGAACTTATCAATAATATTACTATCATATGTTGAAATCTATTTAATTCTATATTGTAGTACATGTCTAAGAACCCCTTAACCCAAATATTGGAGATTAATAGATTCAACGACACGAACTACAACAACTAACTACAAAATCTAATGGTTGTCCGAGGTTTCAAGAACCAGGCTATGTCTTGGACAAGCCGCTCCCGACGACTTTACCAGAAGGGTTTTCGCCCGAAGAACGTGTGACGTTCAAGAAGTAGCATGAGGACAACAACAAGGTCGCAGTATCATATTAACTTCAATGACCAATAACATCCAAAAGCAATATGATAGGCTGGAAAATGTTCCCTCAATAATGCTTCACATGATCGATGTATGTACGATTCCTAATAGGAATATTAGATATACTGGTACACAAATATTTTTTAGGACAAAGATGACTGAAGGATCTTCTATGCAAAGTCATGCGATCAAGATGCAATCGCTCGTGCAAAAGACCACAAAGCTGGGCTTGATAATGAGAAGTACATCGATGTGATCCTCCAATCACTTCCTCTCTCCTATGACCCGTTTATCATAAATATGAATTGACTTAAAAAGTCTATCCATGAGTTAATTAATATGCTGGTCTAATACGAGGCAATGACATCCAACTCTGCACCTATGTTACTAATAGGAGAGGCTTCAACCTCCAAGGCGAAAGGCAAGAGGGCCTGGCGCTAGAAAAGGAAGAAGGAAAAGGAAAAGCTGTCGCAGCCATCTCCAAGCACCCCTGTTGCTCCTGTGGGAAAGAGCAAAGGGAAAGGGAAGAAAGGCGGTTTAGAGCGGTCGAGGGCAAATGATGTTTGCATTCATTGCTGTGAAAAGGGGCATTGGAAGAGGGAGTACCCACAACTTCTCTCTAATCCAGGTACGTTTGTATTGAAGTAAATATGAAAAGTAATTCTTCTTCTTGGGTATTGCATACTGGCTATGGAGCTCACATTTGCAATGATTTGCAGGTATTGGAAAGAAGTAGAAGGCTAAGTAAAGACAAGATGATCCAAGGCTCGGTGTTGACAAGGTTGTTGCTGTGAAATCGGTGGGATCTCTCAACTTAGGTATTAGTGATCATATTCGGATAGTATTAAAGAACTATTAATATGTACCAATCATGATTAAAAATATTTATTTCCATTCCTTATTGAGACAATGATGGTTATGCATTTAAGATTAATAAAAATAGTTTTTATTTGATGATTGTTAATAACCTTCATCTACTTGGTACATTAATGAATGGTTTTTATAACTGCCCAACACAAATAAAAATTATATAATCATGAAAATGCATAAATTTGGCATGTAAAGTTAGGTCATATCTCCATAGAAAGAATGAGGAAGTTGGTAGAATCAAGGAGTCTAGAGGTAGATGACTTGGGTAAACTATCAACTTGCGAGTCATGTCTAAAAGGGAAAATGATCAAGAAACTTTTTGTTTTTCACGCTTGTCACTAGTCTGTTGGACTTAATCCACACAGACGTTTGTAGACCACTAAAGACTCCAGCTAAAAGAGGATATATTCATACTTCATAACCTTTATCTATAATCACTGATGGTATGGTTATGTTTAGCTGATGAGGTACAAGTTTAAGGCATTTGGAATATTTAAGGAATTCAAAGTTGAACTAGATATCAAACTAGCCCTATGATCAAAGGTTTTTAGTCAGATCGAGGAGGGGAATATTCAAGTGGTGAGTTCATGAACAAATGACATAATAGTTCATTCATTTTCTACAATCTTCTATAGTTGAAAAGTTAGAAAGTAAAACATATCCACATAAATTTTGGTCAAAGATAAAATGGATTTATGGATTTTAAGTTTACCTGTTCCAGCACTAGACCACTCCTCCGATAGCTATAGATTGCAACCTCCTTTAAAGAGCGGAAGTTTTGAGAGACACTACCATGAATATAGTACTATTGCATGAAAATTTGGTTGAAGAATGTTAGTTATATTACATTAGTTTTGCATAACTAAAAAATTTACAGATTATTTATGTAAATTATTAAAAAATTATTACCTTGTCACTTGCACTCAAGGCATTGCGCTTTCTCTTTTGTAATATCTAACCCTCTAGTCGTTTCTGTAGGGATAACTTATATCTTGATTGGATTTTTATTGACTCAATAATTTCCGGTAGAGGGTCCACATCTTGTTGGAGAGGGACTTTTTTCACTCTTGCGTCCAACTTGTCTTCATTATCTTGTACAATTATGTGATACATGTCCCTTTTCCCTATTTCAACCTGCCATACATATGTATGTTAGTAGAATAGACGAGTTTATTTTATAAATTATAATATCACATTTTTTAGATAAAGAAACATAAGAGTGCATAATAGCAAAAATGCACGTGATTGCACACTATTATCTAATTTTGTATCCATTTTTTTAGTGGATGAGTAAGTGATTGCATAAGCTTTCTATAAACAAACTGTTATATGTAGATTAAAGAAATAATAAATAATTACCAAGAAAATAATTAAATTTTAGAATTAAAATCAATAAGATAAGGATTACTTCAGTACTCGAAATCAGCAGATCATAATAGCAAACGGATTTCTAATAGGTGACCAAAAATTGAAGTGAGACATATTGCCTTATATTGCAAAGTACATACCTTCACCTCCAAATTTCAATGGATAAATAATTTTCTTGATGCATTGTTATGTTTTTCTATTACAGGAGCTTCTTTTATATTAGATTACCAACATTAATGAACAACTCCCTTTTCTCAAGTAGAATTAATGAGATCAAGTAACTACTAAAACATTGTTTTATAATTGAATGTACTTGTATATTTTTCAAACCATTCAAGGAAAAACCAATTCGGAAACAAAATCGCTAAAAATATGCAACGTAAGAAGCCTTATCATTTAGGTCAGTGATAGTTACATGTCCACCATTATATGTGCATGTGAAAATTAAGTAAGATAAGTATAATATGCAAAATAAAAGGCATGAAAATATGTAGAAAATATATTGTCTTAATACTTAGAATTTACAGGATAATAATGCGTAAAGTTAAAAAGAGTACAGGTGTTTTATGCTAGCCCGTCCCACGTGGACTATCAATTAAAAAGATAAGCAACATATAAGGATTGGTGAAAGAACTCAAGTCCATCCATTCGATATCCCTTTTCGGTTTGTTGTCATAATCTAAATCCAAAATGCACTCGGTGGGTTTGCGGCAATTACAGGGCCCAACGGGCTTGTGGGCCCAGGGTGTGACGCCCCAAAAATTATAATATATAATTGAGAGATTAATTAGTAAATTTTTATGAAACTTAGTTAATTGGTAAATAAATTATGGGTTATAATTGGAATTAAATTGAAGTTTGTTATAATATTTTGGGACAATTTATATTAATTAAGAAAATTCGAAAGGACGTAAATAGTATTTTGAGAAAAGTTTCATTAAATAAATAAAAGAATAATAATATTATATATGTAAATAATCTATATATATTAAGTAAGTAATATAGTATATATATATAAAAGTAGAGAGAGAGAGAGAATTGAGAGTGGAGGTGGGGCCACAACACCCACCGCCTCACTCTCTCTTTCTTTTTATTTTGTTGTTCTTGGTACATACACATTACATAACACACACACACACAATTTTTGGCGGAAAGAGAAAAGGACATAGAGGTACGAGAATTGTAATTTTAATTTTTATTTAATTATATAATTATATTATTTAATTATTTCATTTATTAAATGTTATTTATATCGAGCGATGTACCATTTAATCGGAGTATTTTACGAGTTTTGCTATTTAAAATAGTGTCAAATTAAATATCAAATTGGATATAAAAATGATATCGTTGTTTAATTAGATTATTAAATTTATTAAATTTGAATATTGCTATAGCCAATTTATACAATTCCATCGGAATTGTTAACCAAATAGGCAATTATATGTATTATTGTTCAATTAAAGAGTATAATAGCGAGAAATTGATAGAAAATTCATAGAAATATTCCAAAAATTATATTTAATAAATGGTGTGTTAATAAAGAGGAAAAATGAAGATTTGTATTTCGATAGAAATGGAATATTAAAGAATTATTAAAAATTGCACGAATAATATTTAATATTATATTTAAAGGAAGTTAAGATATTCTCGATATATTAACTGTATGTGGTATAACTCATTATAGGATATGGGGTAAAGTGAAAAGACCGAACGACTACCTATTGAATAGATAAAGGCGTTGTAAGGTTGAGGTAAGTAAATAATTAGTATTATCTATATATGTCATCTTTATTTGTGGTTTTACTGTTATCTAAATTTGTGGTTCATGCTGACATTGATTTGTCTGAAAGTGTATGAGTGATGGATGATTTAATTTGATTGACGGTATTGTGTACGTGGAATGAGGAAATGCGTTGGAATATTATGTTTGTTGTTTGATGTATTGTGGATGTTTGAAAATGAGAATATGTAAATATATTATTTTACGTTACTTGTTGCTTACAAGAATGTTGATATGTGGAAATGAGGGAATGGTGGAAATTGAATATTATTGTGGTGTGAATACCCCTTGATATGTTGAAAGCCTATAAGGCGAAAATATAATATGAAAGTGCTATGTGCGAAAGAAAGTGCTATGTGCAAAAAGAAAATGCTATGTGCGAAATGAAACAGCTATGTGCGAAAAGAAAATGCTATGTGCGAAATGAGATTGATGAGCCAGCTGTCAAGGGGGTTCACTTAAATTTATATAACGGTGAGATTGAGTTGGCGGGAAAAACACAATATCACCTTCTGGTAAGCAAACTAGGGAAAAATGGAGTTTGGTTGGTTGTCTTATTATGAGATAGTCATGTGGTATAATAAAGCTGATTATGTTGGAATTAAATTGATTGTATTCCATGTGTGTGGCCTGTTTATCTTGTTTGGGCTGTGTTTGATATGCATATATAGATAGGGATGGTTATTTACTTACCGAATGGCAGGCTCATCCCTCTGCTAACATTTTATTTCAGGAGTAGACTTTGAGGTGCCTGACTGTTGAAGAATAGGTTTACGCGCTATACTCAAGCAGGTCGGACCAGTACGCAGTTTTCTCCTCTTAGTCAGTTAGAGTACAACTTACATTTTGTTTGTACAGAGAGAATATAAGCGTACGGATTACTTGTGATGAATCACTTTTTGGTGTCTAATATGTATATATATATATAATGTTGTGGGTTGATAATACCTATTATGACGTGTTGGGATTACGTATGCAAATTGATTAGATGATTATGTGAAAATGTATATATATGAACACAGGGATTAATATAAGTATGACGTTTAGGGTAGATATAACCCTTGTAGCGAAGGGGGTTCTACACAGGGCATGATCAAATAGTATGAAAATCAATCACCAAGTTGAGTCGGAAGCTAAGTATATGGGAGACAAAGTGGAATGCGCGTGGGGAGCCACCTCTTGAACATGCGTGACAAAATGCTACATAGATAGGAATCACCTCTTGAATCTTGATACATAACGACCAATCATGGGACAAGTCACTCAACGTTGAGGATGTCACATTTTTATGAACGGTGATTGTAATATCACATTCCATATACATTAGACACTAACAAGATAAGCAACATAGAAGCATTGGGCAAAGAAAAATTATAGTGTATCCATTTGCAATCCCTTTTCGGCATATTGCCATAACCGAATTTTAGGATGCACATGGTGAGTTTGGAGGTAATTCTTACATCCAACGGGCTCAGGGGCCCAGGGCGTGACATGTTCCATAGATATCTTTGATCATTGTGTTTAACAAATTGGAAATGATGCTTTCAAAAATACGGAAGATGTTTTATAGAGGACATAATACAACAAATACATGAACAAAATATATTGGAACTTTTCATTATTCATTTGACCATAAGAGGTCGCATTAAAGAAAAATGTATTTAAGTGGAAAATAAATTGATTTTGTTGTGAATGATGCAAATACTATTTTGACCTCATGAAGTTTACAATTCTAAAGCCAGCCAAATATATTGTATGTGACTTATTTTCATTGTGAGAGTCATTTCCGTAATCCCAAGGATAATTGAATATAAATCACCAGGAGAAGAATCATTACAGAGGAAAAAATCTTAATTTTCTTGATATCTCTTAGATTGTGCATGCAAATTGGTGATACTGTTGGAAGATCTGTGAAGATTTTTGTGAGTAAAGATTCTAAAGACTCTAATATTTTATTGTATTTATAAGGTAATAGTAACAAGCTTTATTTATAGAGAAGTGATTGAACACTCAATATTAGTTATTAGTGCTTAGGCCACTTCTATCTAGGCAGGGGATTAGGCAAGATCGATTTCCATTTATTGATGATCGGGAAAAAGATATCAAAACTTTTGAGTGGATAGATCTTTTGAGTGTCATGGATATCTGACTCCCATAAAGTATATAATTTATCTTTCTGTCACACGCTTCATTTGTTAGGAGGTCCACCACATTATCCATTTCTCTGAAAGTGTACACAAAATTATATTTCAAACTTCTTTTCATAGCACGAATTTAAGCCAAAATATGCCGCAACCACCAGTTGCCTCTATGTTGTGACTTTGTCAGTAAAGAAATATTTTTAGCATCGATTTCTGTCTAGATTCTTTCGAAAGCATTTTCTTCAACCAATTTAAAACATTAATGAAATGATCATTTGATAATGTAAATACTCAAAACTACAAATACTACATCTCTTTGGTTATTATGCACAACTTTGCATGCTCCCACCTCTTAGGATTCTCTTAAGCCGCACTATGGCAGGAAGTTCGTATGGGTAGTGAATCCATGTGTCATCAACATTTGAATCACTTATCCTTTATTGTCTTTTAAATACACTTACTTTGGCATCAACTATAACTGGTGATGTACCCTCAAGATGATCGTTCAAGCTCAAAAACAATGACCGGGGTGTTTGGATTGTTTCATGTCGTCCCAGAAAATCATAGAACAAGCTACGATACAAGGATATGTATATGTCCCTCAGTCAAGGAGGTTGTTGTCAGCTTCGTTAATGATAAACTATCATTATCGCCAAATCTGCTATTAGAAGCTACAACTGGAAAAAACTAGCAAGTTATTCCAACACCTTCGCACTTTAAAACTTCAAAAGAACATATGTGCAATGGTCTTGATATGGGAACAACACTAGCAATTAAATGCCATTGCTATCGTTCATTGACCTGCAATCAGTCATTTAGCAATTGCCATGAAAATATTGATATTGAAGGTATAATAGTAGGCTGTTGGAAACTATAATAAATGTCGAAGAACCGTTGCATCACAAACTAAATGCAAAGTGACATTAATCAAAAGATCCCTATCATATGAGGGCCACTAAACCACTTGTCTGTAGAGTTCTCATTTTGCATTACCGCAATATAAAACGTTTGTTTTAGAAAAGAGTTTACATGGGTTACTAGTATGTAATTTTTGTATTTATACCATCATCTCACCAATGGTTATAACTATTAGAATTGACATAGATGACATCACCCTGATTCAAAAACCACTGTACTGTATAGCCCTATGCAAAATCTGCTTGTACTTGGTAATAAAAAGAGAATATTAATAGTTGCAACAATTAATACCTTGTGGGACTTCCAAACATGAAACAATGAGAAACGTTTTTATTAACAAATCATAGTAAATAGAACACTAAATAGATAGATGGATCAGAGAGCCGAGACCAGAAATATTAAAAGTAACATTTATTGTCCTAAGTATGAAAAACGACATACCAAGAGATCTAATTTTGTGACGCCTTCTAAATCATTGCATGGAAAACCAATGCTGTGAACTAAAAGACTTACTACAAAAAAATAATATATGTATAGTGATGAAGAGAGAATATATAATAGTTGCAACAATTAATACCTTTATGGGGCTTCCAAACATGAAACAATGAGAAATTTTTTTATCAACAAATCATTGTAAATAAGAAAAACTGTAAATAATTATGGAAGATACCCTAATTAATGTCTTCTCCTCTCCATTAATGTAATTAAAGATATTGTATCATGAGCTATGGTAGTTAGTACTCTAAGTTGAGGTTGCAATCTTTTCTTGTGATTTTTTTTTTTTCAATTTTAATTTTATTTATTTATTTACTATTCTTTTTCCTCCTTTCGTACTCTTTTCATTACCACAAAATATTTCAAAATTTGTGATATTCTATTTTCTCTACCCTCACCTCAAACGTTTATATTTTCTCGAAAAGAAAGTTGGTCAAGTACATATCCAAATCTGGGATGTTCTCCCAAAGTTTTAAATTTGAATTATTTAATTAATCAAATCTTTCGGTTTCGAGTCAAAGAGATGCAATAATCATTTGGTTTCTTAATCATAAACAATCGATTATAATGCATATTAATGTACGAAACTATTTTTTTCCTCTATGTTTGTTCATTGTGCATAGAGAATTCATATTCGTGCTTCCCAAAAATAAAGAATTACTATTATTTTTGTTTTATTGGTCAAAGAGATCTCACATTGTATCTTGTAATTGAGAAACTTCCACCAAACTAATGTTAATTCAATCATCATGGACTAGACACATGGTTGCTAGTCGCTAATCGAGATGCCTAAAGAGTCGGGCTCAAGTGGGACTCAACCTAGGATGTGATTAACCCAATAAAGAAAAGTTGGTTAGTCCAATATAGGCAAATCCTAGGCTAATTCCAAGTATCAATACTTGGGATAGGCCCAACCCAATGACCTAGGACCTCCTAACCCTGGGTCAAGTTAGCGGGCCGACCTAATCGAGCTGCTTCTTTTTTTTAAATAATACATGACATATAAGTTTTATTTTATTTTTGTAGCTTAACTATTCTATAATTTTTATACTTTTGAGACTCTAAAAAATTTTACCTTTATTCTTCTACTTCTATATTAGTACAACAATTCACTAAAATTCATTGTTATTTTTTTAAAAATGTATTTTAAATATTTTTTGGTCTTTATGTGGTCTTAGCTACTTCTTTTTGTAGTTCTGATTGTTTGGTTTAATTTATAATTTATTTATTTAAAGTAAAAGCATAAATTATTTCATATTGTTAAAAAAGTATCTCATCTTCATTAAAAAAAAGAAAAGAAAAGAAAACCGGCACAATCAGGTTTGGTTTGAGCGTAGGCCAGGTCATCACCATTGCTATGGCACTTTCTTTTCATCCCCCGTTTTGTGCTTAATTTAAGGTAAAATTAGTGAAATAAAAATTAGTGTTTTCAAATATGAGTTTAGTCACTGCAGCTGTTGGTCATGGTAAGAAAATATATCAAAAAATAAGGAAAAAGAAAAGACAAGTTTTATTGAGCATGATTTCTATAGCCTCAAGAATGGGTTCCACAAAAATTTATTTTCAAACATTTATGAAATAAGTAAAGTTGAATTTCTTGTTTAACCTTAATTATGGAAAAAAATTTCTTAATATATTAAAACATTAAATGTTTATTTTTTTAAACATTGATAGGAAAGGAAATTAAATACAAATAAATTGGAGAAACAAAAAAAATAATTAAATATGTACCTGAGGCTCCATTAATCTTGCCGGCAGAGCACAAGAGATGGGATCCGGCGATAGCACATCATCGGAATCTTCACAAGATGAATTTGAATTTAGGTCGGATGAAATAATCCGGCCAAAATTGTTAGTGTATGTTCTTGAAGAATTCTGTTGGCAAAGTATACGGCAATGACGAATTAACAAATCGATTCAGTAAAAAGAATTAATTTTTTTTAAAAAAATTATTTACACTTTTAAGCAAGAATTAATTTTTTTTTAAAAAAAATAATATTAATACTGTAGCTACTTACCTCCAACACCAATGCCCTCGGCCCGCTCCAGCCGCCGTTCACTTTTTCCTTGCAGCACCTCTCCAATAATTCCTTTTGCTTGAGGGGGGTGATCGAGCTTTGCTTCCTGTAGAAGAAAAAATATTTAGCATCTTATTTATAAAATAATGGTAAAGCATTTAAAATACTATTATTAACTTACCAACTTTCTGTTCTGCATGTAATATAGGAAGTCCCCCCCGGATACACAATTGAGGACACCATGGAGTTTGCCACCCGGTTCGCCTTCTATAAGGACCCCCGATGAAAGTCAACTCTGGCCCAGTATGCCTGGAGCAGGAGCCAAACCTTGTTGGCCAGTCAGAGTGGCCTGACCAGGGGATAGCAAAGGCCTCGAAAGTTACGTTCTATCTTTTCTCATAATATTTTCCTGTTAATTTCTTCTTTGTTGGTTTGTCTTTACTTAATATTATTGTAATAATAGGGTTCTCAAACTTGCAATCCTTCCATAGTGACAAAGGGCTTCTCCATTTGCAGCCGTGTTTTAAAATTTTTTTCCTACTAAATGGAAGAGAGAAGAAAACAAAATAGCTATTTATATGAGGAAGAAGAATAAATAAACCTTTTCCACCAAATTCTCATAAATCATTACATTTTCCCTCCAAATTTGCACCCACTTAACAGAAAAATCAAAAGTCGTTAGCTACTTAATGGTTGCCCCTCTTATGTCGTGAAATTGGAAAAACAAATGCATATATGGCCTGCAATATGCAAATCATCTACAGTATGAGACCAAAATTAAAAATAGGTCCATTTATGGGATAACAAATGCAATATACCTCTTTCTCATACCAACCTAAACTTTTGTGAGCACAATTAGTAGACATCTCTTAACTATCCTGGAGATCTTGATCATTACATTTAGAGTCTTTGGATAAATCTGTCCAACAATTTTATCCTTACAGACATTACTTGTGGTCACATTAGCGTTGTGATTAATTGAGATGACATGCTCCTTAATCTTTTAAGGATTTGCTTCTTTAGCCAAGTGTTCTACCACGCTTTGTGATTTACTAGAATATAATGTGTAACCTTGTTACAGAGCATTCAATAAGATTACTAACTTCTGAAATAGTATTCACTATTTTTCTTGTCATTAACAAGTTTGAGAAAAACTCTTGTTTCTTAGAATGGTTTGTGTAGTAGCACATCAACAAGACAATGCTCCATGTCATTGAGAATTCATGGCTTCATCCATTCTATATAAATGAAATCGACATATACTAAGGAAGGAAAAACTTCATTTGTAAAAATATAAAAGACATTACAATATTTAAAAAAAAAAATACCCTATTGATTAAAGTAAACATACCTTAATAATGGAAACATTCTAATAACATATGAGATAATATCTAATCAGTAAGCTTTGTTGAAATCCTCAGGAATGTCACCAAACTTTAAGGGAAGCTTAGGGAGACCTTTTTCATCATTTTCAATGGACCAAAAAAATCTGATATTCCAGCCTCAAAAAAATTAGTCTCAACTTCTTTAACCTTTGCTTTATATTGGTAGGCTCATTACTTCAACTAGTCCTCGTGTTGTTCAAATGGATCTCTTAGTTGTTGAGGGTTGCCCAAAAGCGGTATATAGGGGCTGACGCCTACCTAGTGCCGGAAGGTCAAGGAAGTTGGTGACCTAATGACTGGGGAGCCGGCGACCGAAGCCCCGGTGAAAGGCAGCCGTAACTATAGCGGTCCTAAGGTAGTGAAATTTCTTGTTGGGCATGTTCCGACCCACACAAAAAGCTTAATGATCTGGGCATTGTCTTGAAGAGAGGATCGGTGAAATAGAGATATCTGTTAAGATACGGATTACCTGCACCTGGACAAAAAGACCCTATGAAGCTTGACTGTTCCGTGGGATTGGGTTTGGGCCTTTCCTGCATAGCTTAGGTGGAAGGTGAAAAAGGCCTCCTTCCGTGGAGGCCCGAGCCATCAATGAGATACCACTCTGGAAGAGCTAGAATTCTAACCTTGTGTCAGGGCCTAGGGGCCAAGGGACAGTCTCAGGTAGACAATTTCTATGAGGCATAGGCCTCCCAAAAGGTAACGGAGGCGTGCAAAGGTTTCCTCGGGCCGGACGGAGATTGGCCCTCGAGTGCAAAGGCAGAAGGGAGCTTGACTTAATGTTGTGCCATACTACAGGTACGGGACCAATATCCAGACATTCCACATTTATGGCAAAGCTCTCCATTTATAGTTTTCTCTTGTTGATTCTTTGCCTTGTTCCCATTGTTCTTCTGAATGTTGGAATTAATCCTTATGATGATGTCCACGATGACGACCTCCATGACTAAGACCACATCTATGAGAATGCTGCGTGGTGAGCCATGGTATCGACCATGCCCCTTTTAGGAAGAAGTAGCATTTACTTCAAGAAATGCTGCTGAACTTTCAGGAAGTAGTTTCAAACTAATGGGTCAAGTGTGATTATTATTCAACAAAAGGCTGATTATTTTCTTTCACAACAAGTAGGCATTAAATCAACTCTAAATAGGCTCTGAACCTAGAGTACAAGGTTAGATACATCAAAAGTAGAAAATATTTTTTTCTAACATTTGTTCATTGTCACATCATCTCCACGGAATCTCAATTTTTATACAATTTGAAACATCTCAGAATTATATTCAGCAATTGACTTGAAATCTTTCAATCGCAACTGTATCCACCCATATCTCGCACGTGGTAATATTATAGTTTTTTATGCTTAAAATTGATCCTTTTAACTCTTCTATTGTTAAAAAGGACTTTTCACGGTTAAATATTGAGACTTCAGTCTTCATGGAGATGATGACAAAGCAAAATTATCTTTTTAGCACAGTCTTGCTTGGAAGCATTAGTATTTTATTTTATTGTTTCCCCCAATTTGCTACTTGCGAAATGCAATTCAGCATCAAGGACCCACAATAGATAGTTTGTTTCAAGAAAATCAAGAGTACTGAAATCCAATTTTGTGAGATTGGCCATTAAACTACAACAAGTTAACATGCACTTTTAGCATAACATTCAACATATCAAGTAGAATCAAATGTATTACACATGAATATAAAGAAAAAGTGACATAAAAGTATTACTAGCAGTAAGGAACATATAAGTTACCATGAAATTAAATTGAATTATTATGACATGCATACATGGAATTAAATGTATTTAAGTTTGGCTTAAATCTTAAATTGTTACAAATAGCAGTTAATTGGTATTCATGTCAATTTGTTTTGTCACTAATTAAATTTTATTGCATATAAATATGCTAGCAAACATTCAAAATACTACATAGGCATATGAAAGAAAACTATGTAGGTAAAGTAAATTAATTAAATTAACTTCAAGTTAGTCATATTTTAATCACAATATCTACACTATGATATCATAGAAATTATCATGGATCAATTAAATAAATAAAGAAGCTTTAGGCTTCTTGATCAAGCCATTATCTCAAAATACTTCAGGTGGTGAGAAAATCAAATATTATACTTATCATCGTCTCAAGGATAATATCAATGATAATTGGTATAAAATAGTTTACCTACTACTGGAGGTCATGTAAACTTCAGGGGATTAAATAAAAAATTGTGCGCCTACTTCTGGAGACAATATCAATTATAATAGAACTTTTTAATTATATATGTTCACTTCAGGAGCCATTGAAATGTATAAAACACGATTATTAATATGTCATTATTAAATAATCAAGAATAAAAGTAACTTTAAATAATCAAGATATTGTAGAGGTAAATCAATAAAGAATAAATATTATAGGGCAAAATCGTGTTTTGGTAACTTTAAAAAATATCAGTTTTGTTTTTGATACGACAAATTTTGCAAGTTCGAATTTTGGTACCATTAAACCAAAACATAAGCAATTTTGGTACCAACTTAACGGCAGAGCCCATGTGCCGTGCACATGGGCCTTAACGGCCGTCAACCCCATAATTTTGGTTTAAAATGTCATATGAGTTTTAGAAAAAGGAGGAAAAATTGATCTTTCAACATTCCATAGTGTTTTGGTACCATTAAACCTAAAATAAGCCTTTTTGGTCCTATAAAGTCATGTGCGGCGTAGAATAAGTAATACAACACATTCCAAAATAAAAAATAGAATCCATAAACATGAAGCAAAATATATTGGTTATAAATACACGATTTGAGCTAATTGAAACCTGTTGTGCCGAAAATTTGACAAAACCCACTTGACAAAATATATGCATTGTAATGCACAATTTTTCGCTAATTGAAACTTGCCAAAAGACTTCAACCTATATATTTAGTATATGGCTTTGAAAATTTTAAATAAATTGATAAAGGTATTGATTAGCATACATAAAAATATATCAGATAAAATTTAGTTGAATAAATAGGTGTAAGAATTTGCAAAATCAAGCTGAAGAATAACTACAATACAGACTCACAGTTTACTTGGATGGATTTTTAAAATTCGGCCGTCAATAGAAAAATTTTAGAAATTTTATTGTTACTCAAGACTCATATTAGTTAATACAGAAAATAATAAATCATTATAGAACTATTTAAAATTATCATATAATTTTAGAAAGAGTACAGTTCTGCAGTGAAGGGCACTACCGTATAGCATAATTCAAGGAACTTTATAAATTTACACAAATTTCAAAAAATTCTGAAAATTAACAAGTATTGTATATATGATGTAATAAAACTTTATGAAAAGTTTTATAACGAAAAGACATCTAGAAATAGGTTAAATACTTATATAGGTTGAAGTTTATTAGCAGGTTTCAATTAGTGAGAAATTGTGCATTGCAATGCATATATTTTGTCAAGTGGATTTTGTCAAACTTTTGTTAAATCGGGTTTCAATTAGTTCAAATTGTATATTTATAACCAATATATTTCGCTTCATGCTTATGGATTCTTTCTTTTATTTTGGAATGTGTTATATTACTTATTTTGCGCCGTACATGACTTTATGGGACTAAAAATGCTTATTTTGAGGTCTCATGGTACCAAAACACTATGGAATGTTGGAAGACCAATTTTTCCTCCTTTTTCTCAGACTCACGTGACTTTTCCCGCTAAAATTGTGGGGTTGACGTGTGACGCCCCAAAAATTATAATATATAATTGGGGTATTAAGTAAAGTTTTATGAAACGTAGTTAATTAGTAAATAAATGATGTTCCATAAATGGAATATAATAAAACTTGAACGGGTTAAATTGATCGTTATAATATTTGAGAGCAAATTATATTAATTAAGAAATTAGGAAGGAAGTAATTGGTATTTTGAGAAAAGTTTAATTAAATAAATAAAATAATAATAATATTATATATATATTACATCTTTATATTTCCTTACATAGTTTCAAATATGGTTGTATTCAAATTATTCTTGGTTTGTGATATCCTGGTACAAATGGTACCAGAGCCAGGCAAATCTTGAGTATATCCATATATAGAAATTCATAGTTTGTGAATCGAATTTCGACACATTATAAGTTGGCTTACTTGACTTTATTGTGCCGCAATAAATCGTTGTCTGATTCGAAAAAAGATCAAAATATGAAAATCTAATACTATGGATAAATTCATAAAAAGCATGAACTCTGGAGCCTCATCATCAGGGGACAACCAAGAAAATTCGAATATAATTACCACAGGAGAGACACTGTGGGAAGACAGAGATCTATTCGATTGGAAACCTCCCAAAATCAATACTAAAGAAATTTATAAAAAATCGTTTATTGATTTTAAGTCAGTCTATACTATAAAAACAGAAGAATAAGTTTTACCCTTAGTATCTGACCAACAAACATTACATTTATTTTCAAAATCTTCTATTATTAAACATATTAAAAATGGATATAAATTTATGGATATTGGTCTTGTTCAAATTGCTATAAAACCTTTAACAAGAGAAGGATTAGACACCAGTATGTTTCTAGCCTTAAGAGACTGTCGACACTTAGATTTTTATGATTCCTTACTCGGTCTAGTAGAAACTAGTCTTTCTAATGGTCCAATTTATTTCAATTCTTTTCCAAATTTTACTATTTCTCTTAACGATCCTCACATTTTGGATATTTTAACTTTAAATGTAAAAAATTACAATTATAAAATGAAATCTGGATCTCATATCTATGAAATATTCTATAGACTACACTACAAAATTACTAATACTGGCCTAGATATTCAAGCCATATCACACACTAAATCACCAGGTCAAACAGTATTTTGGGAAATCAATAGAGCCAAATCTAATCTTTTAGTTCCAAAAACTATAGAATGGAAAAATGTTAATTTACCAGAAACATGGAATTTACCACCAGGATCTATTCCCCCGATTCAACCCATAGAAAATTTAGAAATTGATCAAATTACCCAACATCAAGATGGATCTGTAGGAATAAAATTTTGTAGACAAAATTCATTAAAAACAAATAGAACATCCTTCTCTCATCCTATCACCCCCTCCAGACACTCAACATCTGAAACAATTAGACCTACTACCTCAAAATTTCAAGGAATAAGAATAGATCAAAACCTTGCACAACCAATATATCAAGATTATGAGGAAACTGGTTCCCCAAATTCTGCACCATCGCAAATTCTTACTATTACGAAAGAATTTCTAATAGATAAAGAATTTCTTAAAACAGACTTTCTTTTTGAAGAAAATATTTCTAATAGAAAATGGTTCATCAGTAATTTCTCTGAACCCCAAAGAGCAAACATCAGATCTGAATTGTATGAGTACATTTCATATACTAAACAAAATTATCCTTTTTTCTCCTATCTATTCCAAACATATGGAGATGACAAATTAGCAGTCATTCAAAAAACTCTCAAAAAATGGACAAAGCTTGATGGGTCAATAATCTCGAATGAGCATCCACCTATAGAGGAATCCGGTATCTCTATAAAAGGCCAAATCATCAAATGTCTTCCAGTTAGTGAACCATCTACTAATGAAGCAAGCACTGAACAAATTAAACAAAATAATTTTTCAAATTTAATCCTCCATTCCATAGGAAAACAGTTAGATCGAATCGAAAACAAAATTGAAGACTATTTAGAAAAGAAAGAGCCTTCATCATCTTCTCTAATAACATCTAGAGATCAAACTTTTCATATTAATGCTAATAATTTCCCTTTTCAAATTTCTGATTATATACCAAAATTAAATTCAGAAAAATCTATTCTCTTAGGAATTCAAGAGAGATTGAGAGACCTAGGAAAAGACAAAGTCATTAATACAATTGAACAAAATCATGAAAATTCTGATAATGAACAAAATTTTAATTTTATTAACCCTGTCCAACATTTATCACCGTATAAAAATTATTATAAACCAACTCCCCCAGATCTAAAAATAGAGGAAGTCCAAAATTTTAGGTCTTTTAATGGAAATTCAATATATGAATGGAATCTAGATACATTGTCCGAATATCAAATTCTTAGCTTATGTAAACAAATGGTTATGGTATCAAATATTTATAAAGAAAGAGCAGGGTTAACAGATGAAGATGCTGCTAAAAATCTTATATTAGGATTCAATGTACAATTAAAAGGTTGGTGGGATAATACTATAACACCTGAAGCCAAAAATCAAATTCTTTCTAGTGATAAAAAAGATCAAGAAGGAAATATCATTAATAATGATGAAGGGAGACCCATTTCTAATGCAATATCTTCTCTTATATACAATTATTATTCATTTTATAGGAAATCCTCAAATATATCAAGAAAGGAATACAGAATTTTTACAAAATTTAAAATGTAGAAAACTCCATGATTTTAGATGGTATAAAGATGTCTTCTTGTCCAAAATCTATGAAAGAAATGATGCAGATAGTTATTTTTGGAAAGAAAAATTTATTTCAGGATTACCAAAATCATTTGCAGAAAAAGTTCGTGAAAAAATCAAAGAAAAATACAAAAATATTGCATCCGTTTCTTATGGGGGAATTATAAATCATGTTAATTTAGTAGGATTACAATTGTGTAATGATTTTACCCTAAAAGCCCAACTGAAGAAATAAAATCTCACAACTAGAAAAGAATTAGGAAGTTGGTGTGAACAATTTGGATTTCAAAAAATAAGGTCACCATCATCTTCATCAAAGCCAAAACATTATAACAATCATATACATAGATCAACAAAGAAAACTCCTTTTAAATCTACTAATAAACCCTTTTCTAAACCAAATTTCCAAAAGAAGAATTTCCAAAAGAAAAGGTATTCTAGTGTCCCTAACTCAGTCATATGTCATAAGTGCCAAAAACCAGGTCATTATGCCAGTAGTTGTAGAATGAGAAAGAAAATTTATGAATTAAGTTTAGGAGAAGAATTAACAAATCAATTATTAAGAATTCTAGATGAAGAAGACTTAAAAATATTTGAAATTGATAATTCTAGCCTAGAAGAACAACTAGATCAAATACAAACAGATGAAGGATATTCCTACTTAGAAGAGGAATCCCAAAACTCTAATTCAGAAAACAATAATGAATGTACCAGTTGTTCACCATGATTATGTCTTTGTAATAAACAAATAGCTACCTTAACTAACCAATTTTCCTTAATCTTAGATCTTATTGATAAAATCCAAAATCCTGAAGATAAAGAAATTTACCTTCATAAACTTCAAGAATTAATCTCAAACGAAAATTCTCAGAAAATAAAGCCCCCTCCTAAAACAGATTTCTCAGAAATTATGAATATGTTTGATTCTTCTAATTCTAAAGTTTCAATATCTGACCTTAAACATGAAGTTAGACAATTAAAAAAGGAAGTTAAAACTTTAAAAGAAAACCATGATCAATTACAACAGGAAATTTTAATCATAAAACTCCAAAATCAAATTTCCAAAGAAAATTCTAATAAAATATCTCCATCTAAAGTTTCTGAAGAAGAAGAAACATTCGTTAATACAATATCCAGGATTGCTTATCAGAAATGGTATGTAAAAATTAATTTAGTTATTGAAGATTTTAAATTAAATGCTATAGCTTTAATGGATTCAGGAGCAGACATGAATTGTATTCAAGAAGGATTAATCCCCACTAAGTATTTTGAAAAAACTAAAGAAAAACTCTCAGCTGCTAATTCAGCTAGTTTTAAAATCAACTTCAAGCTTTCCAAAGCCCATGTGTGCAATGATGGAATTTGTTTCAAAACTAGTTTTGTGTTAGTAAAAGATCTTAATACTCCAATAATTTTACGAATTCCTTTTCTCCAAATGCTCTATCCAATTAATGTAAGTTCTGAATGGATTAGAACTAAAACCATGGGAAAAGATATTCTATTTCAATTCCAATTCCCTGTAACCCAAAGAGATATTAAAGTAGTACAAGATACTTTTATATTTCAAGAAATCAGTAATAAAGAAAAACAAATTCTCTTCCCAAAAGATGAAATTTCTCTTAAAAAAATCTCAGAGCAAATTTCTGCACCGTTCATTCAAAAGAAAATTCTTGAATTTCAAAATCAAATCCAAAAACAAATCTGTTCAGAACTACCAAATGCATTTTGGGAAACAAAAAAACATGTTATTACTCTCTCTTATGAAACAGATTTTGATGAAAGACAATTCCCTACTAAAGCTAGGCCAATACAAATGAACCAAGAATTATTAGAACATTGCAAAAAAGAAATTCAAGATCTTCTTAATAAAAAATTGGTTCCCCCCTCAAAATCTCCTTGGTCTTGTACAGCTTTTTATGTTCAGAAAAATGCAGAATTGGAAAGAGGGACACCTAGACTGGTTATAAATTATAAATCCTTGAATAAAGCATTAAGATGGATTAGGTATCCTATACCTAATAAAACAAATCTTCTTAAAAGACTATATAATGCAAAAATATTTTCTAAATTTGATATGAAATCTGGATTCTGGCAAATTCAAATTAATGAAAAAGATAGATATAAAACAGCCTTCACTCTCCCTTTTGGTCAATTTGAGTGGAATGTTATGCCATTTGGGTTAAAAAATGCTCCTTCAGAATTCCAAAAAATTATGAATGATATTTTCACTCCATATACTTCATTTACCATTGTTTATATTGATGATGTTTTAATTTTCAGCGAAAATATAGAAAAACACTGGAAACATTTACAAATATTTATTAAACTTATTAAAGACAATGGCTTAGTTGTATCAGCCCCTAAAATAAAACTCTTCCAAACTAATATCAGATTTTTAGGACACCAAATCCATCAGGGAACCATTGTCCCAATTCAAAGATCTCGAACTTTTGGAGAAATTTTCCAGATCAAATCTTAGACAAAGCTCAATTACAAAGATTCTTAGGAAGTCTAAATTATGTTTCAGATTTTTAACCAAATCTTAGACAAATATGTAAACCATTATATGAGAGATTAAAAACTCCACCACCTCCTTGGACCCAAATCCACACAGATTTAGTGAAAAAATTAAAAATAGAAATTAAAGAAATTCTTTGTCTAAGTATATGTCATCCAAATGCACCAAAAATTGTACAAACAGATGCATCCGAACTAGGATATGGAGGTATTCTTAGTCAAATTATTAACAATAAAGAAACAATAATAAGATATTATTTTGGAGTTTGGAAAACTACAGCTCAGAAAAATTATCCTAGAACAAAAAAAGAAATATTATCTATTGTATTGTGCATTTCTAAATTCCAAGATGATTTGTTAAATCAAAAATTTCTTCTAAAAATTGATTGTCGAGCTGCAAAAGATGTTAACAATCTAGTTTCAAAACAAATTTTTAAAAGATGGCAAGCTTTATTATCTGTATTTGATTTTGATGTTGAATATATCAAAGGAGTTCATAATCACATTCCTGACTACTTGACAAGAGAATTTTTGCAGGGATGTCGAAATCAGGAGAAGATTCAAAGCTAAAGGTAAGTCCTTTAGCAAAAACCAACACCCAAATTCTCAAATTAGAATACCCTTCTCTAACACCAGAGAAGACCCAATTGAGACCCCAAAATCTTCAAATTTCAAAGCCACAAGTCCACAAAATCCAAAACCATTACGGGTTTTACCCCCATCTCTCCAACCAAAAACACAAAGTCTTGCCCAAAGAACTCAAAAAGCAACATCATTATCACAAACTCCCATTCAAATTGTCAACAGATTTACCCCGTTGGGAAAACCAATTCCTTTGGCACCTTCCAAACTTACTCAAACCTATAAAGACATAGCAGGTACTTCTACTGCTAGGCCTACCAGTTCCCAATCAAATTCGCCAATTTCCCAATATTTTGAGAAAATAAATTTCCACCTCGATTGTGTAATTGAGGATGAGTGGATAAATGACCAAACTCAAGATAATCCTGTTTTGAGTGGATAAATGACCAAACTCAAGATAATCCTGTTTTGATGGCAACAATGATTCTTGATGAAGATCACAACAAGATTTATGAAGATCCTCAAAAAATCCAACAATTCTATGAAGACATTCTTGTCTCTACCAGATCCATCTTTATTCAAAATATGCCTCCCAAAGGACCCCCAGCCAACTCCTCGCAAATTGGCTACCGAAAAATATTCATAAACTCCATCCTTTCTTTGACCGATTGGGGAAAAAGTCCCTATGAGCTCAAAAACATACCAAATAAAAAATATCCTTTGATATCGTATTGGGACTATATCAAAGCTTTTCAACATTTCCTTCTTAAACAAAATGAAAAAAATACCATGTCCTTTTATTTTCTTTTTGGCACCAAAATTTCACTGGTTTGTCAGATGGTGGTACTATTTTGGTCCAGAACCACATATTCTTCCTCAACCAGTCCAAGATGCAAATTCTTCAAAAAAAATCTCAAAACCAGTATGTTTCCAGGAAAACATCTCCCCAACTTACTCAAATTCTGAAAATTGAGCCAAGATTCTGAAAATTGGCGAATTTGACCTAGATTCTGAAAATTGAGCCCCAATTCAAGCCCATCCAAATTGATGAAGATACAATCATATTTTCCTTAGGGAAAAAATGTTGTGTAAAATGGTGGGACAAAATGAATACCGAAACATTTGAACAAACAGCAATATTGGAGTGGTTCAAGCAAAATCCAACAATATGCAAAACGTCAACAATTCTTGGCAAAGAATTCAATTCAGAACATGAACAATTTTTATTGAGAAAAAACAATTTGTCCGCAAGAATTGCAATAGCAACAACAACTGAAGAAATGCAGAGAATTCTTGAGGAAATTCAAAGTGACAAAGAAGATTCACCATCACCAATTCACCTTGGAGATGAAAATGAAGATGATTGTTTCGGCATTTTTAGTCCAATTTCGTAAAAGTTCAATTTAATGTAAAAATTATTATTGTTGTAATAAATTTTATTGTTGTAACAAATTCCATTTAGAAAATGATGTAATCATGATGTAATCATGATGTGAAAAAAAAAGATCAAAAATCAAAAAATCAAAAATCAAAAATCCGAAAATTCATATCAGCTTTTCCAGACAACTTGCAGCATTATGGAGGTTTGATGGACAACCATAAACAACAATAATTCAACTATATGATGAAGGCCAAGCATTTCTATAAATGGAGGCATTTGTGGGAAGAAGGATACAACTTATTCTTGAGAACCATTATGGAGGCATTTGTGGGAAGAAGGATACAACTTATTCTGGAGAACCATTCTCACACTCTGTCTAGCATTTGCTTCATTCAAGTTCTCTCTCTTGTTCTTCATCTCTTCTTTCAAGTTCTTTCTATTGTACTTCATCTATTTCCTCTTCATTCACTTCTTACAAAAATATGATGTCTTGGATGATTAGTATCTTTGTACATCAAACAAAGTTTCTGTAGATTTTTTGTAAACAAATTCGAATATCCAAGTAAGTTTTTCTTGAACTCATAATTGCCTTAATTTCTACTTCATAAATTTATTCTGTTGTTGTATAATTTCTTACTTTATATAATTTATTGTTATAATTCAATCTTTTTGGATCTTTATATTTCCTTACATAGTTTGAAATATGGTTGTTATATTCAAATTATTCTAAATTCATAGTTTGTGAATCGAACTTCAACACGTTATAAGTCGACTTACTTGACTTTATTGTGCCGCAATAAATCGTTGTCTTATTCGAAAGATCAAAATATGAAAATCTAATACTATGGATAAATTCATAAAAAGCATGAATTCTGGAGCCTCATCATCAGGGGACAACCAAGAAAGTTCGAATATAATTACCACAGGAAAGACACTGTGGGAAGACAGAGATCTATTCGATTGGAAACCTCCCAAAATCAATACTAAAGAAAGTTCTAAAAAATCGTTTATTGCTTTTAAGTCAGCCTATACTATAAAAACAGAAGAACAAGTTTTACCCTTAGTATCTGACCAACAAACATTACATTTATTTTCACAATCTTCTATTATCAAACATATTAAAAATGGATATAAATTTCTGCATATTGGTATTGGTCAAATTGCTATAAAACCTTTAACAAGAGAAGGATTAGACACCAGTGTGTTTCTAGCCTTAAGAGACTGTAGACACTTAGATTTTTATGATTTCTTACTCGGTCTAGTAGAAACTAGTCTTTGTAATGGTCCAATTTATTTCAATTATTTTCCAAATTTTACTATTTCTCTTAACGATCCTCACATTTTGGATATTTTAACTTTAAATGTAAAAAATTACAATTATAAAATGAAATCTGGATCTCATATCTATGAAATATTCTATAGACTACACTACAAAATTACTAATACTGGCCTAGATATTCAAGCCATATCACACACTAAATCACCAGGTCAAACAATATTTTGGGAAATCAATAGAGCCAAATCTAATCTTTTAGTTCCAAAAACTATAGAATGGAAAATGTTACTTTACCAGAAACATGGAATTTACCACCAGGATCTATTCCCCCGATTCAACCCATAGAAAATTCAGAAATTGATCAAATTACCCAACATCAAGAATATATATGTAAATAATATATATATATATATTAAGTAAGTAATATAATATATATATACATATATATACGAAAGAGAGAGAGAGAGTTGAGAGTAGGCTTGGTGGGCCACCATCCCCACCGCCTCACTCTCTTCTCTCTTCTTTTGTACACACAATTTACATACACATTAGACAAAC
>NW_011628117.1:100659-115775 GCF_000512975.1 Sesamum indicum | reverse complement strand
CCCTCTAATAAAATCATTTGCTGAAGCTGTTGCTAATTCGGCAGGAAATCGGAGTCTCCATCAACACCCCTTTGACCTCAGAAAATTTTTTCTGGCCGACCATAACCCCCAACCACTCGGTATAAAGTCCGTTAACCAAGGCCAACCCACTCTTTCATTTGCAAATGTTGAGACGGAGGAGCTCGCGGCGCCCTATCTATTTTCCCTTGTTAGAAAATTCTCACATGGAGCACCCCCTTACAGTCAAATGCATCAGCTTATGGCTAGATTGGGCACTCAAGGCGTGTTTACAGTCAGCATAATCAACTCCAAACATACCCTTATCTCGCTTTCGAGCAAGTCGGACTACTCCCGCCTGTGGCTACGGCGCATTTGGTTTCTTCAAGGCTTCCCAATGAGAATTTTCAAATGGACGCCTACATTTACTCCGATGCAAGAATCATCTGTCGTTCCTATTTGAGTTTCCTTTCCTGAACTCCCTGCTCATTTATTTCGTAAGGAAGCTCTTTTTTCTATTGCTAGCATGGTTGGTACACCTTTACAAATTGATGCTCTAACTCTTAACGAGTCTAAACTATCTCAAGCCAGGGTCTGTGTGGAGATAGACCTGTTAAAACCTATCATTGAAGAATTTGACTTGCATATTAATGGTGTAACCATAGTACAGAAAGTTATTTTTGAACATCTACCTGAATATTGTTCTTTGTGCAAGCATGTGGGACATAAGGATTCTGATTGTTTTCCGAAAGGTAATGCCCCTAAACCCCTACCCGTAATAAGATCAAACCTAGCTAGCAACAATTTGCAAGAATTGAGATAAAACAAGCCCGTGATAGAGGAAAAAAGATGACTGTGTCAGTAGGTTGTCTTGGTGCCGATCATAATTTGGAAGGATACAAAGCTCCATTTCCCACTTAAGAAGTGGAACGCTCAATAGCTGACCAACCAAAAAAAGGAAAGAAAGATCAACAGGAGAATGACAATCAAGTGGAACAGATTCAGAGCCATGGTAAACAGGGGAACTTAAAGATGGACATCACAGGAACTCCGAACTCTGAAACTTATCAAGGAGCTGCCATACATGGATGCAGCTCCCACAGTAATTTGACGCCTCAAGGAGATAACTACACAGACAACATGGACAACTTCAACTTAGATGATCCCTTAATTGCAGAATTATTGGACAGGGATGGGAATGCTGAAAACCATGACCTAAGTTCCACAAGCAAGCCGAAAACCAGAGGAAAAGCTAAGAAGACCCCAAAAAGTGGTGACAAGGGCTGCACTTTTACAAAGGCAACAGGAACTAGAATCCTTCTAAGAGGAGAATGTAGCAACCAAAAACAAAGAAATAAATTTCTTTCTGATATGGATATCATTGAGATTCAAGCTACCCAGGAAACTAGTGAAAGTGAGGCTCAGGACACCAAAGAAAGTAGTGACAAAGAGGAAGCAGTCACACCAACCTATAATAGATTCCAAAGCCTGGATGACAGCGACTCACTCCTAGAGCTTGACACTGAGCTCCAACCACAAGTACAAGCAAGTGAACAGGAGATCTATCGAAATGCCAATGACATAGCACTGGAGTATAACCTCCAGGAGCACATTTTGGAAGACTCTACTATGTCAAACAAGTTAAAGAGAAACAATTCCATGGAACATAACCCTCTTAAAACAGGTAAAGGAGGAGGCAAAGGAAAAAAGAACAAAGGTAACAGTACTACTAGGACCCTCCCTAAAAGGCGTACCAGGTCTGTTTCTTCTTCCTCTCTATAATTTTAAATGACCAAAATTATGATTTGGAATATTCGTGGTATTGGTAAGATAGATAAATAGAAAATTCTCTTTAACATGCTTTTAACTCATAGACCTCATATCTTGGTTTTGTTGGAACCTTTTATTCACGTGGAAGACGCTTTTTTCATTCAAAGGTTTGGTTTTCATTCCGTTTGCTCTAACATTTCTAACAAAATCTGGTGTCTTGCTCAGGCTGGTTTTGATGTTCAGGTGGTACAGAATACTAATCAACTTCTTCATGTGAAAATATGTTCTATTCTCCTTCAAGAGGATATTTTTTGTACCTTTGTATATGCCAAATGTTACAGGAATCCCAGGAGAGCTTTGTGGGAAAAGCGTTAAAGACTGTCCCTCAACAAGGTACCTTGGATTGTTGGAGGAGATTTCAACACTATGCTTCATACCCATGAAAACCAAGGAGGCACCATCAGTAGCTTGGGCTCTATTGAGGAATTTAATGATATGGTCTTGGATAGTGGACTAACTGATGCAGGATTTGAAGGGGAGCCTTTCATGTGGACTAAGAAAAGGGTGTGGAGGTGCTTAGATAGAGTATTATACTCTCAAGAATGGACTGAATTATTCCACCAGAGTCTCACATCTCCCCAGAAGATTGTCCGATCACCACCCACTGTTTAATTACTGTCACTAGAATTGAGGACAAAGTGCCCTCCTCTTTCAAATTTGAGCATATGTGCATTATGCACCACAACTTCCAAGACATGGTTAAACAATCATGCGATGCCCCTATACAGGGATATGGTATGTATAGGTTGCAACAGAAGCTATATAGGCTGAAGGATCACCTGAAGCAGTGGAACAAGGATAACTTTAGCAATATCTTTTCTCTAGTGGACCAAGCCAAGGCTGCTGCTAATGAAGTAGAGAAGCAGTTTGATAGGCTGCCATCAGAAGCCAATTTGATCAACCTTAACAGACAAAATGCTGCTTTGGTCCATGCTCTTAACCTTGAATCTGAGTTTTGGAGGCAGAAAAGCAATTCCAAATGGCTTGAAGCGGGAGAGAGGAACACCAAATTCTTTCACGCCTCTGTCAAGAAGAAAAGGCTGAAATCCAGAATCTCAACAGTCATGGATAATCAACAAGAAATCACTGACTCTGCTCAAATTAAGGATTCTGCTGTTCACTTCTTTGGAAGTCTCTTAAGTGACTTCCCTACCACCTCTCTTCCTCATGATTTTCCATTCCAATTTCCTTAAATTCATCAAGATGTCCTCCTCAACCTCTGTCAACCACCTTCCCAAGATGATATTAAAGATGTAGTCTTTTCTATTAATAAAGACAGTGTGGCGGGGCCTGATGGGTTCTCTTCAGCATTCTTTCAAGCGTGCTGGAATACTATCGCAGAGGATGTCACTGCTGCTGTCATGGATTTTTTAGGGGCACCCCTATGCCTAGAAGCTTCTCTGCGACAACTATCATTCTTATCCCTAAGAATGACTCACCCCAATCCTGGTCTGAATTCAGACCTATCTCCCTCTGCAATGTTACCAATAAGATCTTGTACAAGCTTCTTTATACTAAAATCTCCCAAGCTCTTCCTGACCTCATTTCACCATCTCAGAGTGGTTTTGTACCTGGTAGGCTCATTGCTGACAATATCCTTCTGGCCCAAGAAATGACACATCATCTTGACATGAGTCAATAGCAAAGGGAATCTTATCTTAAAATTAAATATGTCTAAAGCTTATGACAGGGTGAACTGGAAATTTCTCTATGTGGTTTTTGAGAAGATGCGTTTCCCTCCCAGATTTATTGTCCTCATCAAACACGCTATTGAACATTGCTGGTTTACAATTCTTATTAATAGAGAACCTTCTGGTTTCTTCAAATCATCTCAAGGCCTTAGACAAGGTGATCCAATTTTCTCTGCTCTATTCATCCTTGCTGCAGAGGCTCTTTCCAGAGGCCTTAATCACCTTTTGTCTCAGAATCCTGATATGTTCTATCAGACAGGCTATAAATCTAGAGTGTCTCACCTGGCCTATGCTGATGACATCGTCATTTTCACCAAATTTGAAGAACACTCTCTGACCAAACTAATGCAATTCCTGGAGCTATATGAGGACCAATCTGGCCAAAAAATCAATCACTCCAAGAGCTTCTTTATCCCTGGTAAGAAGGCTAATAACATTGCCCATAGAATCAAATCAATTACTGGCTTCAACCTCAAGTGTCTTCCTATCACCTATCTTGGAGCTCCTCTGCATAAAGGTCATAAGAAGAAAATTCTTTTTGAACCTCTTATTGACAAAATCAGATACAGGGTTAGTGGATGGGAGCATAACCATCTTTCACAAGGGGGCAGGCTTCAACTTATTAAAAGTGTCTTGTCCTCTATGCCTGTTTATCTTCTTCAAGTATTGAGTCCTCCTATTGGCACTCTGCAGAAAATCGAACAACTATTCGCCAAATTCTTTTGGGGATCTACTACTGACCATAGGAAAATTCATTGGACTAAATGGGCTTTCATCTGCTACCCTTGTGAAGAAGGGGGTTTGGGTATCAGAAACATTAGGAATACTATCACAGCCTTTACCCATAAACTCTGGTGGCGGCTGAGACAAAATAATTCTCTATGGGCCAGTTTTACTATCAGTAGATATTGTAAAAAGTCTGCTCCTGTCTCTACTAAAGCTAAACCGAAGGACTCTAACATTTGGAGAAGAATTTGTAGCATTAAATCTATCTCTCAGGAGAATATTTTTTGGAGCCTTGGAGCTGGTAATGTATCCTTCTGGTATGATCGTTGGCTCCCTGTTGGCACCCTTCATTCCCTCATACACCCTAATAGAGCACCAAATGCCCTGGTAAAAAACTTCTAGACCAACCAGACATGGGATATTGGTAAATTGAAGGAAGTCGTTTCTCAGCATATCATCGAGCTTATTATGCAAATCCCCATTAATCCTCAGCATCAAGATTTTATGCATTGAAAACCATCCTCGCACGGTTCCTTTTCTACCAAATCTGCTTGGGAGATTAGTAGAGATCACAAACCTTCCCTTCCTATCTTCAAAAATCTCCGATCTCCCCTTGTCAGGCCTACCATTTCTATCTTCATTTGGAAAGTCCTCCATAAATCCCAGTCGATAGCAGACTCAAACAAAAGGGCATCTCTCTTGCCTCTAGATGTGTTTGCTGTTTGAAGGAGGATGAGACCATCCCTCACCTTTTCCTTCATACCAAGGTCTCCCTTGAAGCTGGAGTTTCATTGCCTCCAAATTTCAAATCAATATCCCAGTCACGGACCACTTTTTTCATGATCCTTCAAGCCTGGAGAAGCAATATTTCGAATCAACTCCACATCAGAGATATTCTTCCCTCCCTGATTTTGTGGAACACTTGGACTTGTAGGAACGCTGCCATATTTGAGGGGGCTCCTTTCAAAGCTAATCGTATTATCTCTCAAACCCTCAATTATCTCCAAATTCTTGGTAAAACCAACCTCTTGAAAGCTATACACTGGAAAGGGGACAGATTTGTTGCGTCTCTTTTTAAAATTTCACTCCCTCCGCAGAAGATATCACCCAAAATCTCTATTGTTAAGTGGATTAAGCCAGATAGGGGATGGTTCAAATTGAACACGGATGGGGCATCAAAAGGAAATCCAGGCGTAGCAGGAGCAGGCGGCATCATCAGAAATCATCTAGGTCATACCGTCTTTGCATTCTAGGAACATCTTGGCCTCATCTCCAACACAACAGCAGAACTAAAAGCTATATTATATAGAGGTGTTAAGTTGTGCATTGATAACAACATTAGAAAAATTTAGGTGGAAACAGATGCCAACATCGCCATCAAGCTCATTTTTCTCCCCCCCAAGGGCCATGGCACCTTCAAAATTTGCTGCAACAAATTAGAGATCTTCTATCCCAAACTGAGTTCAAGATATCACACATCTTTAGAGAGGGTAATCAAGTGGCCGATTATTTTGCTAACCAAGCCTGTTTCAACCAACAACTCACGATTTTATCCCCTAATAATATCACAGGTATTCCTAAAGGTTTGATTAGACTTGATAGGTCCTTCCCTACTATTAGAATCAGAACTACTAGTACCTTTAATTTTAGTTAAAATATTCATGAATTTGGGGTACTTCATTATTGATTAGTTCTTTGCTGATATCTGTTCCCCTATCTGTGCTGTTTTTGTGATTGTACCTATATGGATTTCTTGGAGGTTACTCATCTATGGTTGACGTTGGGACCTATATTTTGTCACTTTTGCTGCACTCATTTGCTATATCTTTTGCAGGTCTTATGAACCCCTTTCACAGGTTCAAAGGCTGCCAGTCATACAAACATGATCTCCACATTAATACTTATATTCATTATTTATCCTTTCCGATCATTACACACACTCTGACTTGGCATTTTTGTACAGCTTTATTTGCAGGTGTTGTGCGATCCACGACGTGGTGGGATAACAAAAATATTTTTGACTCGCCATAATTTTTCTTCGACACTTGTTCGGGTATTTGGTTGTAAGGGAGTAGTACTCTTTGTTTATTGTTGCTCGATTTGTAAGGGAGTAGTACTCCTTGTTTATGGCTTTACTAGAAATTCTAGGGAGGTAGCTCTCCCCGCTGTAATTATTTTGTGAATTTTAATATAGAAGGACTGGGGACTCTAAAAAGCTCCCCCCAACCTTTCATACTAACTTATAGTGATTATTACGCTTAGAAAACTTACCATATAAATGCATGGGTTTAGACCTACTTTTGGATCAAGTTTCGTGAAATCCTGAGAACGTTCAATATTTTTCTGTTTTACACAGTTTTATTAAAAAAAGTTTGTTTCTCTTTCATACTAAAATGTAGTTATTATTATGCTTATAAAATTTACCATATAAATGCATGGGTTTAGACCTAGGTTTCGTGAAATTCTGACAACGTTCAAAATCTAGCTATTTTACACGATTTTATTGGAGAAAGTCTGATTTTCTTTCATACTAACTTGTAGTTATTATTACGCTTAGAAAATTTACCACACAAATGCATGGTTTAGACCTAAGTTTGGTTCAAGTTTCGTTTAAATTCTGAGAACGTTTAAAATTTAGCTGCTTTACGCTACCTTATTAAAGAGAATTTGCTTCCCTTTCATACTAACTTGTTGTTATTATTGCACTTAAAAAATTTATTATACAAATGCATGGGTTTAGACCTACTTTTGGGTCAAGTTTTGTGAAATTCTGAGAACTTTCAAAATTTAGCTATTTTACACGATTTTAGTAAAGAAAGTTTGTTTCCCTTTCATACTAACTTGTAGTTAGTATTATGCTAAGAAAATTTATCATACAAATACATGGGTTTAGACTTACGTTTCGATCAAGTTTCATCAAATTCTGAGAACGTTTCATAATTTAGCTATTTTACAGAGTTTTATTAAAGAAAGTTTGTTTGCCTTTCATACAACTTATAGTTATTATTACGCTTATAAAATTTATCATACAAACGCATCGGTTTAGACCTACGTTTGGGTCAAATTTCATCGAATTCTGAAAACGTTGAAGATTTAGCTGTTTTACGTGATTTTATGAAAGAAAGTTTGTTTCCCTTTCATACTAACTTGTAGTTATTATTGTGCTTCAAAAACTAACCATACAAATGCATGGGTTTAGACCTATGTTTGGGTCAAGTTTTGTGGAATTCTGAGAACATTCAAAATTTAGCTGCTTTACACAGTTTTATTAAAGAAAGTTTGTTTCCCTTTCATACTAAGTTATTAAGTGTCTATGCCATCCTGAGACTCGTTACGAGTACTTCGTATTTGGCCTCGTTGTTGGAGGCTCTAAACGCGAACTTGACAGCGAATTCTAGATCTTCTCCCCCGGGGGGAAGGAAAGTGATAACTATGCCCGCACCACTACCTTGAATCATGGATGATCTAATTACATGCAATAACTATTTTTTGGCTTGAGCGGTGTCTCCTTCAAAATATTTTCTCCATCTCTATTTTTCCCTCTCTAAATAATTTTTTCATTTCAACAAAATAATTATTTTTGTATGTGTGTATTTTAATGTCGTTACTTTTTAAAGTAGTTGTAATGAATTAGTTGGTTTAATTCATTAAAAATGTTATTTTTAAATTAAATAGGATGTTAGTTGTTTTTGCCCATTAAAAAGGGTAAAATACAATTACATCTCTTGAAATTTGTTATTTACAAACATCTTCTCATTGTTTGAAAAATTATAATACGTTTCTAATTTTAACGTCCATCTAACAACGAGCTCATTCTGTTAGCTTTCCTTATGCTTCTATCTATTTATTAGAGTAGTTGTTCATATGGATCTGATTTGTTGATTAAAAGAAAGAAGCATTTAAGAGATAAGAGAAAGTAAATGACATAAAAAATGCAACTTACATCCCAAACTTACCCATTTGGGATTTTTTTATTTTACGACTCAATAAATTTAGTCCCACAAGTCTAAAATAGTTGCAATTTACGTCCCATCATTCATTTCCGTAAAATTGTTAACGAAATCTTTAACAATTTAAAGAAAATTGTAATGGGATGTAGATTGCAAATTTTATTTGATTTATAAAACTAAATCTGCTGAGTCATAAACTAATGGAACCAAAATCATAAATAAGATAACTTATAGGACATAAATTGGAATTTCCTCAAGTATTTAAAACATTACTTGAAATAAAATTCAAATACAGACATCGAGTATGTCATCGTGGCTAATGCTATATATTAAGACTCAAGGCGTTAGGGTAAGGTAAACAAAATGTGAATCAACTAAAAAATTGTGAATCTCCTCTCGCATTGATGAAATTATGCAACGATTGAATGAATGCCTAAAATTCTGAAACACTTGTAGTATTTTTCATAAAAATATAAAAAATTAGTCGAGACAATTTCAAACAATTATAAAAAAAAATTCTCCACTTAGTTAATAAAAATATTTTAAAAACATTTAAAAAATAAGTAAGATTATAATTTATAACTGACATTTTAGTCTATTTACCATAAAAAAAAAAAAAAAAAACCCAACAAAGACTAGTGATTGCTATTTTTGAATGGAGTTAAAATCAAAAGAATGTTAGTGATTTTTCAAATATAAAGAGTATTTATAATTATAATAAAGGTTACAAAGACTTAATGTAATTTACCCACTATATATATGAGGCTTAGAATTTTACTTGTACATGTGATTGTCCTTTTTTTGAATCATAAATAATAAAACATATGATACTTGATATACATAATTAATGTATACTTATTATATGTGACAAATTAAATGCATGTGAAAAAAATGTTTAAAATATTTTATTACAGAAAAAATAATGATATGAGAATAATTATGATAAAAAAAATAATTTTGAAAGAGAATATTTAAAATAGGAGAAAGAGAAAAAAATATTAATTAAGAACAAATAACTATTTAATAAATAGATTTTAGTACCAGTAGACAATGGAAAAATGTGAAAGTTAGTGGATGAAAAAAAAAAAATAACATATCAAAATTAAGAAAGACACCAGGGAGGCGCTCTCCTAATATATAACTAGTGTGTGTGGCACATCAAAATTAATTTAAAATATTAAGATATAATTATTACATTTTCAAATTATATATTTTAGTTAGTAAACAAAAAATATTGAAAAAATAGAAATTGTGAATAGTTATTTAGAGAAAAGTGGAGAAGACAAAAGGTGGAAGTTGAGGAAAAAAATGCTACAATAATTAAAAAAATAAAAATGACAGACCAAAAAATAGAGAGACACCAATTAAATGCTCTCCCTTAATATAAAGGTATAGATTAGTCAGATACGCACACTCGATGCGTGTGCAAACACAATAATATTTTTATTAAACTAATAATTTATTATGAAATGCAATTGAGTAAAATAAAAAAGAGAGAATAAATGGACGAAAAAAAATTCATATGTAAATAATCGAAAAATATGGATAAGTGGGATAATAAATGGAAAAAAAAAGTAGTTACTTGAATATGTAAAATAGAAAAACAAAATAAATAATAAATTTTAAAATAAAATAAAAATGACAGACCAAAAAATAGATAGCCACCGAAACCACCCTCTTCAGTTATATATAGTATATATTTCATATAACCATAGCATACTGAATTAAGATCGAAGTTGGCCACAATATGAGGTTTATTTTCTTTTTAAGATATTTAATGGAATTTTACGTACACTCTGACTTGTGTATTGATTTCACTCGATTACATTTTAATTTTTAATACCAATAGGTTAATTATAAGGATTTTGATCGACACATAAGGTACAAACACAATTCTTCCTAATGCGTCCATGAAGTTTCATCTTTGTTTCACATTTAAAAAAAAAAGAATGATTGTGATAAGATTTTCTATAACCAAGGTGAAAAGTGATAATTATGGTCAACAAAAAGTAGACTTTTATATTCAACAAAATCAAAGGAAGTTGTTGGTGGGAGTCATAGTTGGCCTGGCTTTGGCATATCATCCTGTACACAGGGAAAATGGCGAGACCATTAAGTAGAGACAAGAACCAATTTTTCTGGTACTTGAGGAGATTGAAACCTACTCCTACAAATACTTGTGCAGCTGATTGAGAAAGAGCAAAAAATATCATCCAGAATGTTTTTGTATTTCCAAGGCTGTCTACTTCTCTTCAGTTCTTTTTACATCCATTTCAAGATTCAGATAAATCTGAGAAGTCCGGGTAAAGGAAAGCATTGATTGTGTCTGATTGGTGAGAGCATATACTCTTAACAAAGTCAGTCCGGAGAAGGCAATTCATGTACAACACAAAATACACATGAAAACATAACAGGAAAACTAACCCTTGGATGCCTGAAGTGCCGTCGTGGCTCACGAATCCTCCTATCAGTACGAGAGTGAATCCTCACCACTTTGGAGTGAACGACACATTTAACACAGTATTGCATCTTCACGTACAGCTTAGGAAGGTTATATGCTGTTTTGATACAAAAGCATACATTAGATCATCCACCTTCTATGCTCGATATATCAGAAACAAAAAATAGTAGGATGGAAGATTGATGAAACGTAAATATCACTCAAGAACACAGAAATGCTTACTATCAAAAGCATAGGCTTCCTGGAATCCCTTACAGCAGCTTGCTCAACTATGTTCCTCACACAAAAACACAGAAATGCTTACTATCAAAAGCACAGGCTTCCTGGAAATCCCTTACAGCTGCTTGCTCAACTATGTTCCTCACCAAAAACACAGAAATCCTTACTATCAAAAACATAGGCTTCCTGGACATCCCTTAAGCAGCTTGCTCAACTCGTTCCTCACCAAAAACCTCTTGATTGCCTTGTCCTATCAATAAACCATTCCTTTGTTTTATCAAATTCAACTATAACAACTACCGTTAGACAGAATTTGAATCCCACATGAATTATGAGAAAGCTATACATGGCCAGATCCTCAAATGCATTTAAGGGAATTTGGATTTATACTGGGAAATCATTTCTTGACCATAGAAACATATATTACATTGTGCATCTACGTAATGCACAATGCATATGGGTACTCATTATAACTTCCATGTGTATACACAATAAAAGCAGAATAATAAGGATGTCCAAACATGATAACATTATTTCAAACATCTCACAAGCTCTTATAAGAACGTTTTTTGGATATTATAAGGTACCAAATATGAATTTTAAAACCAATAGGACACCAGTCTAGTATAATCCAGCAGCATTGGAAATCAGAGGGCAAATCTGAGTCATGATAATTTATTCATTCACAATGAACTCTCCAACTCGAGATCCACAAAAATTTCCAAGACAAGACCAGCTCATACGGAACAGCGGATATATTTGCCATAAATACCACAAATGTGATCTAGATACAAAGTAAAGCATATATTCGCAACAAATTGTGTCCAAGTAAGCAACTAATGTACAACACAAAATACACATGAAAACTACGCACTTCTAATACAAAAAGATAGGTGCCATGCATGTAGTTTCTCAATAACCAAACATTATATTCTGAGTTCTCCAGCTGTTACTTTACCTTTCTTCTTCGTTCCCCTTGGTTTTCCGGCCTTACTCATTGGGAGGTGGAATCTTTGCGAGAGTGGTTTCGCTTCTCTTGTTTTTCTGTTGAACCCTCGGAAACACACAAATCCTGGATTTTTTGTAAGATGCATAGTTTCACGACTAGGTAAGATTTCAATTATGCTCTTGAATTATTGGCAAATTCATAATCACAACTTATTAATAACACATATATGGAAACAAAGGGTAATATAAGAAGAAAGGTTCGCAAAGACCAGTTAAATGTTTCAATATCATTTATGTCACGATCAAATCATTTATTTGTTTATGAACTAAGTAATCCTTGGAGATGTCATGTACAACGTACATACCTCTCCAGAAGCATTTCTGAACTTCTTGAGTTTTCATACCTGCATTTAGAGAAAGAAAAGAGATTTTCTGTAAACCGACTTTGAACCATCTATGAATTAAATTTAATCTCATTTTAAATGGAATACAGTTTTCACCTCTGCATATTGTTGATATGTTGCTTCCACAATACAGAGTCGTGCGTGGAAGGTGCCATATTGATTCCCTCGGAACTTCTATTGGAATTTCACTAGATTCATCATCAGCAAAAACCTTCTCACAAGGACAACCGTAAGCACGTAAAACAGATGCATAAGCTTAAGCTGAATCCCTTTTGTTGAACCATTATTTAATACAGCATCAGACAAAGCAACAGTCACCTCATTAGCTTGAAAATATGTTCCATTAAGTGGAAATATTCCCCTCATTGCTGTTCGGCTTGGCACCTGAACATAGTTGCATATCTCAATTTATATACTTAACTATTTTTTTGTGTAACAAGGAACAAAAGTAAACTCAAAGAATTTCTGACCAGAAATGTTCCATAAACTGTGTCTTCTTGAGATATATACTCATTCTTGTTGACATTTTCTGAATTACACAGTAAATGACAATAGGAAAGTAGCATTACCAAGACCAGCACTTACAGTCTTTCAACAATATCAGCCAGGACTGGATTGTGATAGTGTTACCTGGAGTCCATATGGCTAGTAGATACGGACACGAGTCCCTGGGTTCTCTTTCCTCTAGCTGCAGATCAAAGACTTGTGGTTAGCTATGTTCTTAAGGATCATGCCAAGTAAATTTAGTATCTCGGTGTGAAGCAACTACCCCTGCCAAAACATAGTGCGAGTCTGGAAGCACATAGCTGCAATTAATTATCAAAATAAGCAAATAAACATTAGAAGTTAACGGTTGAGTTTCTTTTAGTCACGAAGGAAGAAATTGAGCATATATACTTACACTTGATGCTGTGTCCTTAAATGGCTTAAATTCTTCAATTTAGGCACAAGGATGGATCCAGTTTCTGAGATCAGAACCATGAGAGTGTTGGACATTTCAGCTTCTTGAAGTGGGATATTCCTCTCATTGATGAACTTCTGCATATTTTCCTTCAACTTCTTATCATCAAGTCTAATTTGAGGAATTCCATCCAATCCAAAATCCTCAATATCCCTTTCAACAGGCTCCTTTGCATCCGTGTCTGCAACTTCAATCATCTGCACACACTTAGGAGAAAAACATTATGATTCTGGAAGGGACACAGTATGATGCTCTGAAGTTGGCCTCAAGAAGGGAACTATTACCATATGGCTTTCAGCTAATGCTGTGGGATCCCTTAAATTGGCATCGTCTTTCTTCTGTATATCTGGGAGGGAAGGCTGAGTGCTGCATCCATCGCATTCAATAAAGTGAATTTGTGTCGATCATTTTAGAATTATAGATGTCAGACAGATCAAATTTGTGCATTTTGAGCGAATGCACGATAATTTTGTCTACTTTGCTAAATCATTAACAACATAATCTTTACACTTCATTCTACTGAATAGCATTGGTTTTAAACAGTGTTGATCAGAAAGGCGCAAACCTTGCTATAAAACTTGCATAGTGCTTGCACTCTGCTCTCATGGGGCATGCATTGCAATTTGGGTTTCTCTTAGTGCAAAATACCTTCACAAAATTTACAATAAGATTCCTCCTAGGTATTTTGACAACTGAAAATTATTGTACTTTTTGCTTATACCTTCCCAATAGTGATCATCTGGCAATGTAGTTCATACCTGAACCACAAAATGCACCTTAGAACAACAAATCATGATTGATAAATATCTATTTAAATACATACAAACAAAAGATTGCCTGTTGAGTTGCATTTTCTTACAATATTGGATGATCAAGTTTGGATAGTCGTGGCCAAAGATACATTTGTATGGAGTTCACTTTTGGGTACCTAAATCAGTATTCCAAGTTGGTGTCGACTAGACTTTGCAAATCGATGGTAATTTCAGAAGATAGTTCTCACTCTTTCAAGAGGTGGAATTCTTGTCCTTCTGGAAGTGGTTGAAGAGGAACCCAACCGAGACGTACAGCCACTCGCCCAGCATTCGTGTCAATCTGATTGATCAAAATGTTACTTTCCTTATTTAGCAAAAGAGGAAGGTCTGCATAAAATATAAAATCTTACCGGGAATGCTTTATGTAGAAGTGTCAACAAATGGATGCACTCCACACTTTTCAGTCCTAGCCCACGTATGCTCAAGAGGTATTCTCTACCACCACAGACAAACATTGTAAAGAATTAAATACTTATATTTACAGAGTGTGCACCTATTTGTATTGACATATATGCTATTTTTCTACGCTAGTAAAAATAAAGTTAGATCATATGTAATGAGAAGCAAATACTTTGCTTTGTGAGGTGGAACATCTCGTATCCATTCCAAATCAATGCTTCCAAGATCCCTTTCCAAAGCGTTGAGGCAATTCTGCAAGAGAACTATCATAATTAGTTGTATTGTGCCTTAACATTTATGCTCATATTCTGCCAAACTATGTTTAAAAGGAAACCTTTATTCTTGTAGCCAAATTATTATTCATTCCTCTTTTCTTGATTGCTTCAGCAATGTCGTCAACTTCTGCCATCCTAACAGCATCCCAATCTAAAGCATCTAATGTACCGTACGTGTATGTTGTCTTTCCCCTGTCACCTTTGGGACAACTTTTCCACAAAGCATTCCAGTCGATTACATCATGTTCCTTCTTCATTCTTTTTCTTTTCGAATTTGTATTAGTCTTGAAACATATGTCTTCAGACTTCCGTTTCTTAACACTCTTGCTGCGAGAATTTACTCTAGTTGCCCCAACTGGATACTTGGCAGCAAGCGATATGAAGGCAGAGCTGCAACGGAAGTATAGAGTCAAGAAAAATGGAAAAATTTTGCAAAGCTAATC